>NW_022979555.1:0-24167 GCF_902652985.1 Pecten maximus
TCTTTGAGGTTTCCAAAAATTTAAATTTCATTGAGGTACATAAACCTTTCTTCATAAATGACTGGCACCGCACTTTTACTTGGAAAATTATATTGGTCACAACCAAAAAATAAAAAATAAAGACCCCCAATTAAATGATAAAGGCATGAAAAAATTTTTAAAAAAAACTTCTTAAAACTTTCTTTTACAGAAAATGCTTGTGAGA
Source organism: Pecten maximus (assembly GCF_902652985.1). Classification (NCBI taxonomy): domain Eukaryota; kingdom Metazoa; phylum Mollusca; class Bivalvia; order Pectinida; family Pectinidae; genus Pecten; species Pecten maximus. Next base: position 206 of record NW_022979555.1, read on the forward strand.
GATTCCATTTTTTCCAATTCTTCAAAAACATTCCTGATCTCCTTTTATACATTGTTTTCACTCAGTCATCATCCCCCAGAAACCCCAAACACAAAACCCACTCTAAAGACCTTCAGACGTCTATATTTTTAACCATTGATGGAATAGTTTCAGAAAAAAAGTATCTCAATTTGGAGAAAAGTTTTTTCACCAGGTACGTCTCTTTAATGGGGGGGGGTTTAACAATGAGCGGGACAAAACCCGATATTATAAAAAACCCAAAAATACGAAATTTTCGTATTTTTTTACTGTTTTTCGCACTGTGAAAAATTAATGTGTAAAATTGGAAAACTTTAATTTTATAATACAGCATATAAAAAGCATATAAAATTAGAATAATAATTTTTTTCAACTTTCTGTCAATGTAAAACAAACGAGTTTTGCTCATGTAGCTGTCTAAGTGTTAAACCCCCTGTTTGATGTTTGTTTTCAGTAAAATTACAAAAAAAATTTTAAAATTCATTGTCCTGATTTAAGCCGACCCCTGCCACAAATTAGGGGCTAAATATTGATCCCTTGGTTAAACCCTTTGTTAACATTGTGCTGCCTGGCACCGTACTATTGTCATAATCATTAAAAGCTTTGAAAAGCAAAACATCATATAACGCCTCATTCAAGCTTTGCATAAACTGTGACAACCCCCGGGGGTCACATATATGTATTATATAAACAATAAATACCATGTCAAGACAGTTCAATGTCAATGTTTACTTCCCACATTGTTTTATAGATTTATTTTATTTAAAGTCATTTGGAAAGAAAATGACACCATTTGCTAATTGACTTCACAAGCCCCCTGGAAAAGTCTTTCGCAAAAACCCCCAAAGGGTGTTTTTCATGACGGATTCCTTCATATGGAGTCCTTCATGTTGGACGTACGATGGATGTCCTTCATGTTGGACGTAGAGGGACCCTTTCGTTGGCGTACAGGAGCCTTCATGTGGACGTAGATGATGCCCTTCATTTTGGACGTCATGGATGTCCTTCATTTTGGGACTACGAGAATGTCCTTCTTTGGACGTACATGGATGCCTTATTTGGATAGATGGAGGGCCTTCTATGGACGTACGAGGATGTCCTTCTGTTGGACTCAGGGGTGTCCTTCATGTTGGACGTACGATGGATGTCCTTCATGTTGGACGTACGATGGATGTCCTTCATGTTGGACGTACGATGGATGTCCTTTTGGGGGGGGAAGTCGAGGTGCCCTTTCATTTTTGGGACGACTTTTGATGTCCTTTATTTTTGGACGTACATGGATGTTTTCATGTTGGACCGAGGGATGCCCTTTCATGTGGGGACGTCGAGGAGTCCTTCATGTTGGAGTACAGGATGTCTTCAAAAGCCCCAAGGGTTTTTTTCACAAGCCCTACGAGGTTTCACTTACAGTAACTTTAAAAATCATGCTTTTTCTAAATGTTGTATTGTCCCTTGCCATGGAAACAAGTGTACACACTTCAGAATTTAATTTTGTCACTTTTACCAGGTTGACTAGTGTAATCACACTTCTAGAATGTTGATATTGTCCAAATTGACCTTGTAAAAGGGGATCACACTTCTAATGTGATATTGTCACCTTGACCTGGTGACATATTTATCACACTCTAGAATGTTGTATGTCACTTACCTGGTGAATAGGGATCACACAGAAGATTGAGCTGCACAGGGGAATTTTGTTTAGCATGCCGTGCCCAATTATTTTATGAGCCCCAATGAATCATCTTTATACGGCATCTAACCTTTAAAAAAAACCAAACACAATAATAACTGTCCATATACACTTAGTTTAAAATTATGGGCCAAATACATCCCCAGTTTTTAACCTTTTCTTCCAGTTAACACATACACCTTTTGTTTACCCTTTTTTCATCCAATAATCCAGCTTGTATTCTGTTTTTCAATTGATGGAGAATAAACTTTGCGTTGACCTCACCAGTTGGTGGGGGCCCACCAAACCACGATTTCTTCCACTCCAGAGTTCACGAATAAGTTTTTTTTGGGGTTCCTCAGGGGAAGTTTAATGGGGGTTTTGGGGGCAACCCACAGAAAAACACCCCCTTTTTCGAAACAAAAAAAAAAAAAAAAAAAAAAAAAAAAAAAAAAAAAAAAAAAAAAAAAAAAAAAAAAAAAAAAAAAAAAAAAAAAAAAAAAAAAAAAAAAAAAAAAAAAAAAAAAAAAAAAAAAAAAAAAAATTTTTTGGGGAAAAGGGGGGGCCCCCCTTTGAAAAAAACGGAAAAATTTGGGTCAAACTGATAAAATTTGTCTTTATGATACAGGGGGGTCCTATATATTTATGATATTAATTAAATGAGTTCATATGTATGAAATACCAAAAGGCCATTTAGGGTTAATTATTGAAACTTGGGGGTTTTTTTTTTCCCCATCAGTTTTTATCTTTTATTAAAAAATTTCATAAATGCAACACACAGTAACAGTGTTGTTCTGTTTTATAAAATCATGTTGGTGAGATAAATTTGAAGCTTTTTATAATTTCTTATAGAATTTAAAATTTGACCCCAACGTGTTTTCTTGAGACAATTCATGCACCCTATTTAATTGAATGTGAAAACCGTTTTACAAACGGAACATGCCATTTTGTGAGAAAAAGTGGTTAAATCAGTACACCACCTAAAAACATTTTATCAGGCTTTAGTTAGAAAAGTTAGTTTTGTTGTTTAAATTTTCTATGAAATTCTTAATGCCTAAAAAAGCTTGAATTTTCAATTTAGTTTTTAAAAAACCCAATTTGAAACCAAACCCTTTTACTGTTTGAAAATTAAAAAAAATTAATTTCTACTAACAAAACGCATGTTTACCTAAATTCTTATTAACAGAATTTTACACCACGTGTTTGGGGGTATTGAAAAAATTCACTTCATTGCCAGTGACGGTCGCCCCTGGCATTGAAAATTTTGGGGATTTTGGGATTCTAGGGCCTATTGGGCTCGCCCTCCTCCGTTGTAAAAAAATAATCCCGGGGGGGAGAGGGTCTCTGGTGGGGTTTTATCTCTGGGGAAAATAGATTTTGATCTGAAGCACCCCTCACAAGTGGGCTCGGCGGGGGTTAACCCCGTTCTTCAATTCTTTTTGTAAAGTCTTTTTTAATCACAACCCTCTGCCCCTTTTTTTTTAAAGGCTGTAAATTTTGTAAAATATAAATTTTTACTTTAGAAAAAGCATTATCTAAAAAAGATTAACCATTCTGCGTTTTTCAGACCTGTTTGGGGTTTTCCCCTGGCCACATAAAAGCCCCCTATGGTAAAAAAAGAAAAGTTTTAATTTTTATTGTGTTAGGGGCTTTTTTAAAAGGGTGTTTTTTTTTTTTTCAAACCGTCCGTATTCGTAGAAAAAGGGATTTGTCTAAGTCACTTCCCAGCGGGCCGTTCTTCTTTTTGTCATTTAGAATTTCAACTTAGAACCCATAACGTGTCCCTCGAAAAAAAGATTCAAAATTTTGGTGCCCTTTTTTCCGATTTTTGTTTTTAATTCCCACTGCAGTTAGTCAAGGCTCGCCCATTTTGGTCTAACTGTTTTTGTAAAATTTTAATTAAATTTTTAGAAATTTTGATATTTTTCAGAACTTGACCTGCATTGTTTTCATTATATACATATTAATTCATTACACGTTATATCCAAATAAGAATTCCTATCCAGCAAAGAAAATGAGTGAAACAAAAAATAGAGGAATGATGGCCAGGGTACACTACCAATGTATAGGGGGGGGCTTACGCCCAAAATTTACCTTGTTTTTGTCCGCTGTGCTCCCCCCGACCGGACCTCTCGAAGTGTGGACATTTTATGCTGTCTTCCCCCACTTTGAACCTTTAAACCCTCAAATTTCCCTTTGACCTGCCCTTTCATACTGTTGAAACCCTCTTTCCTTTTTCGCCTTATGCTTGCCTTCACTTCCTTTAAAGGTTCAATAAGGTTCTCCGTCCTCTCACCTCCCCACTGATTTGTTTTTCCTCCGAAGTTTCCTCCCCCAAATCCCCTTGAGTTTTGTGAAACTCAGATTTCCCCCATTGCCATCTTTTTCTAAAACATAAATTGAAACAGATCACATTGAGATTTTGTGTTAATGTTGTTTTAAAAATATCGGCAAGCCAGAAGGGGATGAGGAAATTTTTGGCGACTAATGTGAACCTAAAAAGAACACAAATATTTTATCATTATCTCCCCAGCTAAATTACTGTTTCCCTGGAAAAATTTTTATGTCAAAATGAGAAATAGTTTGGGGGTTTACCGATAAAATTTCCGTCAACAAAGCTTTTTTTGTTTTGTTTAAACTCCTTTATACCAGGGTCTTTAAGGAGTGCAGGTTTTTGGGGGTGGAGGAAAGGGGGAGTACCAGAGAAAACCACCGGTCTACGGTCCGTACCGGCAAAAGCCCACGAGTTTCGAAACTCAAACCCCGAGGGGGGGGTTTTTTATAAAGTGCCCGGGGCCTTAACCATCTGCCACCGCAGCCCACATGACAAGCCCGTAAAATTCCGCACAGATTTTATTTTCATTATAATACATGTATTCATTTCTGGGTAATTGTTTTCATTTTGTATTTAAAGACCAGGAAAATAACAAAATTAACCACTACCCCCCCCTATTGCAAATTATCAGTAAAGGCAACCAATTTAATTTTTTTTGTTTTTGGGTTTACCCCTCCGTTTTATCAAAAAACAAATTTTTTTTTTAAAAAAATTTACCGCTCCATTTTTTCGTAACGAAAAATGCGAAACCGGAAAAAAATTCTCACGATTTCAAAATTTTAAAACGCCTTTCTGGTCAAAAAACGTTTAAACAAGGGCACAGTACGTAACCCGAAGCGCTTTTTTAACAGTGATGTGAATTCAAGCAAAGAACACAGGGTTTTCCTGAAAAAAGTTTTGTCAACTGGTATTTTTGTGTATCAGTAAACGACGAACGCGGCCGCCAAATTGTACACAAAACAGCTATGGGGGTGGCAAAAGCTTTATCATTTGAACATTTATTTAACAAGGTAAAACGAAAACACACTCTTCCGCGGGTAGTTATCGGGCTTTCTCCCGTCTCAGACGCCGTTTTTCTCGTTTCATGAATTTTTTGGGGAGTTGGGCTGGATTTGTGGGGTTTTTAGGGAAAACCTGAAAGATATATTTAGAAGTTCATTTGCATTTCAATTATTTTTTTTTTGCTGTTTTTTCAGGGACTATAATTATACGTCCCTGGTTTTGTATTTTTTTGGATTTAAATTATTCTTTTATCATCAGTATCTTTACTATTTATAGGCTTAATCTTCCAAATTTAATCTGTTCCTTTTTTTTATTGAATCCATGAAAATTTTATTTTAAAGTGTTTTTGGTGACAAGAGGTTTGTTTTGCTTCCAAATTTTTCGTGGTTAAAATTTTCCGTTTCCTTATGTAAATTTTTTTGAATAATATTAGGGTTTATCTTTTTATTGAAATCATTTGTTTTTATGTGCCAACAAGTAAAATTTGGTTCTGTCAATTTTTGAAATCATTTGTAACTTATTTGGGGATCATATTAGGTTCTAGCATTTTATTGAAATATTTTTTTTTATGTGCCAAACAAAATTAGGTTCTAGCTTTTATTGAATCATTTGTAACTTAATTTTCCCAAAAAGAAGTTTTTTTATTTTGGATTTGTTTACAGAAGTGTTAAAACATGCTATTTTTTATTAATAAATCTTTGATTTTGTTTTAACAAGTGTTGTTGATTTTTTGAAAAAGCGATAACCTTGGTCTGTTTTTTTCAAAAAACTTTCAACACTAGCTTCAGGATTTTTGGTTTTTAGAACCCATACGGAATAGAATTTATTTGTTTCATATGATTTTAAAGAAGATGAGTTTATCGTTGAAAAGTTGCTATGCAGGTAAATTTAATTAAAATTTGGTTGAAAAAGGTGCTCCATATTGTTTGGCTTTTTCTTTTAATTTCAAAAGGATGTTCTATTTAAAACGCTATTAAAAAAGTCCTTTCTCTCTTGGTTTTCCTTTTCCACATCTCTTCTGTGCAAATCATTACTTTCAACATTTAAAAACCCGTTAAAAAGGTTTTAAAACATGTTTTTTCCCTTATTTACACTCAAAGCTTTATGAATTGAGACCTTGAAATAATTTTTCTCGCTCCAAAATTTTCGATTTCAAAATTTTTAAAAAAAAAAAAATTCCCGCTCCCCAAATTTTTAAAACTCGAAATCGAAGAACAATTATTTAAATTGGGATGGCCAAAATTTATCCCAATTTTCAGGGTATAGAATGGGAAATATTTTTGTTTATTGAAGTGTAGATTTTTCCTTAAAAAAAGAGTCAAGTAAAACCAGAGGGGGATGGAACTTGACCAGCATCGAATATGGGTTAGCTTCCGACCTCCTTTGACAAAAAAATGACCTTTAAAAAAAAATGCATCTGGGCATTACATTTGTTTTTAACTGTTCGTTATCAACCCTTTTACGCTTATTTATCAAAAACTACCCATACCAGGGGACCCGATAAACCTATTCCCGAGGCCCTTACTTTACGCCTTTTTTTCAAAGTCTGACTCTTGGGACAAATTTTTTCATACAAAACCTTTTTCAGAAAACTTTTTAAATTTGCCTTTTGTTCTTTGAAAACATTGTATTTTTCTTCACAGACGCACTTGTTCTTTAATGTGTACCTTTTAGGAAAAAATTAAAAAAGTACAGCTTCATGTCTTTTTTTTTATAATGGACCATGGGGTTTTGGTTTGGTTGTGTATAGGTTGGGTTACATTTGGTTTTGGGTTTTAAACCAATGGTTTAATGAGTTATTTTTTTTGGTATTAGGGCCCCTGGTTTTTTTGTGTTGTTAATGGACCAATGAAAAATTTTAGAAACTGTAACACTTCATTTTTGGGGCTTTCAAAAAAAAGAAGTTATATAAAATTACATATTACAAACTAAATTTCAATAATTATCATTAGAGTATATTATTTTATAAATAGTTCAGATAAAGTACATTACCAAGCTTCAAGTTCCGTATTTACATGTCTGTAGATAATTATTATATAGAGTTTATAATGGTACAGATAAAGTATTACCTTAGTTTAAAGTTGTCTGTACATCAATTATTATTAGAGTTTATAATGGTACAGATAAAGTACTTACCTAGCTTCAAGTTCCGTTTTACATGTCTGTAAAATAAGTTATATTAGAGTTTAATTGGTCGATAAAGTACTTACCTTAGTTTAAAGTTGTCTGTCATCAATTATTATTTTAAAGAGTTTAAAAATGGTACAGATAAAGTACTTACCTTAAGCTTCAAGCTCTGTTTTACATGTCTGAATCTGTAATCCTTGGGGTAGTTTTTGTATTTCTTCCCCCTTCTCCAAAATTTCATTCTACAATACACAATTCCAGGTCAACAATGCAAGAAGGACCCCTGGTTAATGCCACATACAAGTCAACAGCTCTGGTGCCGATGTGGCTCTGTCAGTCTATAAAACACTCTGGGGCTATGTGGCACTGTCAGTCTATAACAGTGCCGATGTGGCACGGGCGTCTATTTAAAAAAGCTCTGGGGCTGGGTGTGGCCTGTCAGTCTATAAAACAGTCGTGCTGATGTGGCACCGTCAGTCTATAAAAACAGCTCTCCACTGATGTGGGAAAACCCTCATCTACAAAAAAAGCCCTTCCTGATGTGGCACTGTCAGTCTATAAAACAGCTCTGTGTGATGTGGCCTGTCAGTCTATAAAACAGCTCTGTGCTGATAAGGCACTGTCAGTCTATAAACAGCCTCCATGATGTGGCCACCGTCATTTTATAAAACGCTCTCCACTGATGTGGCACCGTCAGTCTAAAAACAGCTCTCCATGAAAGTGGCACTGTCGTTTTATAAAAAAGCTCTGTGCTGATGTGGCTCTGTCAGTCTATAAAACAGCTTTGCTGATGAGGCACTGTCAGTCTATAAAACAGCTCTTGCTGATGTGGCTCTGCAGTCTATAAAACAGTGCCGATGTGGCACTGTCCCGTCTATAAAAAAAGCTCTGTGCTGATGTGGCTCTGTCAGTCTATAAAAAGCTCTGTGCTGATGGGCTCTGTCAGTCTATAAAACAGCTCTGTGCTGATGGGCTCTGTCAGTCTATAAAAAGCTCTGTGCTGATGTGGCTCTGTCAGTCTATAAAACAGTGCTGATGTGGCACTGTCAGTCTATAAAACAGCTCTGTGCTGATGTGGCTCTGTCAGTCTATAAAACAGCTCTGTGCTGATGTGGCACTGTCAGTCTATAAAACAGCTGTGCTGATGTGGCACTGTCAGTCTATAAAACAGCTCTGTGCTGATGTGGCACTGTCAGTCTATAAAACAGCTCTGTGCTGATGTGGCTGTCAGTCTGTAAAACAGATCTGTGCTGATGTGGCAAACAGCTCTCAGGTGATGTGGCATTTTCAGTCTCTTTCTATCATTTGAATGATAACAATATAATCATCAGCTCCCAGTATTTGTGACTTATCAGACCTCATTAATCATCCTGTCCTCCACAAATATTATAACATACCATTAACTTGTTTTTGTCCTGCTCCACCTCCTCCACACGTCTCTCTAACCGTACAGCATTGTCTAGATAACCCTGCTGTTGACTCTCTAACTGAGTCTAAAACAAATACAATAAAGGGGTTATGTACTACACTGTCCCTAAATATAAGATTTGTCAACATCTAAGTGTATATTTTGCATACATGAAGAAGTTTGAAGGTTTTATTGTGATTTAGATATTAACCCAAAGAAGAAACCAGCCATGGCTCAGATAATAACCTAAAGCTACGTCATGGTTTTATGGTCAAGAAAAACCCAAATTGACATTATGTCAACATAAAATCAATAAATTCAGATAAATGTCATATTAACACATTTGAACAAACATTTTTTCTCGACTTACCATATTTGCTGAGCCAAACTCTTTTCATGCGTTTTCGCTTCCTCCAGGGACTGAATTTGTGATTCAAGGGAGGTCATCTTGGCAATCAGCTGGGTCTCCATGTCTAATTTCTCCATGTGTGACTTTGTTATTTCAGCTTGTAAATTGTGTTTCTGAATTAAAAAAAAAATTCAGTTCAGTATACACTTGTTGTTATTTTAAATTTGCTTCCAAAAGATACATACAAATTTACATACAGCAAGTTTTTAACATAGGTGAAAGAGCAAGGAGGATTATGTTCTGGGACAGGTATGTAATTATTCATTCTAAGTATTTTAAGAGGAAGACTTTCAATTCTTCAGTATTAATCACATGATCTGAACATTTTTTCCTTTTCTCATTCCTTATTCATCATTTACCTGTTCTTCAAAGAGAGAATCTTTCTTGTTTGCCAGTTGCCATTTTCTTCTGCCCTGTTTTCTGCATCATCAACCTTTGATTGCAAATCTGTGATCTGTCAGAATAATGGAGATGAATCAAAATGCCACACAGGAAAACACACACATTATGATTAAGTGTAAACTTTATTTGTTTTATGACAATTGCGAAACTTAACAATATAACTTAATAAATATTAATCATGCTTGTTGGTCTGGATGGAAGCCTGCAAGGGATCTTACTGTGGGAGGACACAGGAGTACCCAGGAAAACACACGTGGTCGGGCAAGTGACCCCATACCTTTTCACCTCCAAGGAATGGAACCCTGGCTGCCTAGGTGAAAGGAAAGTTACCACTGTGCCACCCGACCACCTATGTCTGATTATAAAGTCTAACCAAAGTTTACACAACCCACAGAATGCCATACCATTATCCTTACTAATTCTCATCAAGATTTGAATGACATTTACAAACCAACATGTATGTTAATACACTAATACTGGTGATGTAAAGAGTCTATGTATTTCCTACAGATCTTGAAGTTATTGATATCATTATTGTCCCAGATATGCTTCCTGATCACAAGTAGATACCAAATGACTAGACCAAATCAAAGTACTGAAAGTACTGTAGGAGGCGTTAGTGAGATGTAAAAGGAGATATTTGAAATAAGCAAAAATACAAATTAAACTGATATCAACATGACTAAACATTTCCACTTAAGTGTGTCAAACCAACCGGACATAATGGTTTTCACAGTCCTGATGAATGTAATGGTTTAGACTGTTCCGATGTACATAATGGTTTTAACCATCTTAAAGTTTCAAACCTACTTCTAAAAGTAGTTAAACATTTCTTATTTCAATCAAACCTTTACTTAAGAAGTCAAACATTTTTTAAAAAATTTTTCAAATCAACTTCTACTTAGGTACATGTCATTAACATTTATACTTTAAACCAACTTTTATACTTAAGTAGTTCAAAATTTGTATTTATGTGTTTAAAACAACTTATATTTTATAGGCCTGGGTATTAGAAAGGTCGAAACAATATGATATGCATTTCGATAAGTGTATAACAATACACGATATGTATTGAAAATACAGGAGTGTCTGCTACTTTTTTGTTGAAAGTGTGCAATGTCTTTCAATATCTTGTAAACAAAATTGTTTATTCCTTTCTATTTTGATCTTAGAATAATATCAAAATTAGATTGACGGCTTTTAAAAGTTATTACTTTTTTTTCAACAAAGACCTCATTTGTTAAGGACAATTATTTTAAAATTAGATATCAATTCCATCTTTTAATAGATCCAATGTCAATATTAACAATAAACTGTGATTTGTGATTTGTTGCTTTTTAATTTACCACCAAGATGTAGATAATAGCCTAGTAGCTATAGGTACTGTATATAAATATACAGCGTTTTACATGCAAAATATTGAAGAAAAACTTTCATATTTGATATCAATTCAATATGATTGTATAAGTCCCTGGGGTGGGGAAAGAACCCTGGGCCTATTTTTACATCAGGATGTGTTCATCTCTTGGTCATTTGGCTTAATGACATAATAACTTCTTCTCTGAAACTAAGCAATCGATATAGCTCATACTTGACTGGTAGCTCATTTTGGGTAGGGATTCAAAATTGTAAAAATGGTGGGGTTGACCCCTGGGGGGGGGGGGGGGGGGGGGGGGGGCAGGGTCAAAAGGGGTCAATTGGTTTCTCTGAAACTAAGTTATTGATATAACTCACATTGGTGTGGTAGCAATCCCTATGGGGTTGTACCCAAAGTCAATTTCATTTCATGGATTAATTGCACAATTTGGTATAAAACCTACATTTGCATGGTAGCATGGTTAGGGGTGGGTATTCAAAATTGTACGAATGTTGGGGTTAAACCTCCGGGGGCGCTGAGGATGGGACCAAAATAGGTCAATTTCGCTCAATTGACATTTTTAGAATAACCAATAAACCAATGTACATGTACCCATATAAAATGCTTATGATATATTGACATAGAAATACCAGCGACAAATTAACTTAAGCATCATTCTTGTTTCATATCATCATAAAACCAGGTGAGCGATACAGGCCCTCTGGGCCTCTTGTTTTATCTGTGAAACCATTCAGATCCCAACTCAATAATCTGCTGGACACCCCTTTTGAGCCAACAATTGAATTGCAATTATGGATAATTTTTAATTTTGGCAAGAAAACATTCTTTAAAGGGCATGTCTGCATCATTTTTAATAATTTGCCCTTGAAACTTCGCACACACCTTCAGAAGAGCCGGTTCTTAAAATGTGAATGAAGGTCATGGTCAGAGAGATAAACTCAATATTTGTAGCCAGTCACACATGTTACATGTATCTGTTTTGCCAAATATCCAGCCTTCATGTGTATGTGCAGTTTTGGGTCATTTTTTCATTTTGGTAGGAATTCTTTTTAAAGTGCCATATCTGCGTCATTTTGATTATTTGACCTGATACATTGCACACACCTTTAAAAGGGCCGATTCTTTAAAATGTGACCCAAATTAATAATTTTGAAAGAACTTGAATTGTTTCTCATTTGACCCCCGTGACCTTGAATGAAGGTCAAGGTCAAATATAAGTATAACATTTGTAGCCAGCCATACGTTATCGATGCGCCAAACATCAAGCCTTCATGTGTATATAGATAAAAGAGCAGAAACCTTTATTCTGCAATTTGGATTATTTTTAATTTTGGCTGGAGAAAATAGCTATATGATTCTTTTCCAAGTGCCATATCTTTTGCCTTATTTTTATCTGATGACAATAAAATATGCACATTCTGTTTCAGTGGACTATGTTCTTTCATATGAAATGAAAAAAATAATCAATTTGAGATTTTTATTTTTGACATTCGAACCCATAACAAGTCGTTGGCCTTGACATTCTCTGACAATATGTCATTGAGAAAAGTTTGCCCCAACACACGTGCTAACCAATTTCCAATGAAAATGAACAAATTATGCTAAAATATGTGTGATGAGTTTCCTATATAAACTATAGTAAAATGTATCCTCTCCCCAGGGAGAATGCGACACATAGGGGGCCATGAAATTAACAATTTTGATAAAACAGCTTAAGAACCTTTTGTACACCATTCTGCGATATCTTGGTCTTAAGAAGAAGACCGACGCATTGACGACAGATCAAATTATAATGTGTATATTATGACTGAATGTCAAAGGATTGTAAACTCTGTACAAATTGTATTATATTATCAGCAGTCAGCCTAAATGTATTGTTTCATATCTACCATATTAGAAGTTTGAGGTTTTGTACGATATATATATACTTAATTTTACACATACATTAAATGAGTTAGCTACTTTCATAAATTAGATGTTTTTTCTAGAGTTTACTAGGCCGGATGAAAGATGATCATGAGCAATCAGTATGGTCAATATGAGATTTGAATAAAATGCCTCTCGTAGGTCAACCACTCATGATCACTCAACTTCTTTTTGTAGGAGTCATATTATATGTACGAGAATTAAACTCTCGCGATGTCTGTTGCACATAAGTACAAGAAATACATTATCACTTAAGCCGAAAAAATTCACACTAAGTAGCAAAACACATAATAGTCGAAAACCCAATATATGTTATCAGTGATAAGAAACAGTACTTATAAGCATTTTTGGCAATTTATCCTGAAACAGCTATAGCCTTCCATATTTGACATCCACAGATTGTTGCTTGTATATATATAGTTTTAAAGGTCAACATTGGAAAAAACCTAAATGGTTATACATAAATTCATAATAATAGAATTATTGACAAACAAGTTTCATTTATTTTCACACTTTCTGGAGACCAATAAGGAGATTGATGATTTTATTTTAAGGGATATGTTCGCGACGATGAAAATCAAACATTTTTAATTAAATTCAAAAGCAATATAGATTTATTTTGAAAGTTATGAGGAATATTGATATTTGAGAAAGTCTTATTTATATGGATTTGATATCGATTGCCAATAGATATACATGTATTATCATTTTACATGAAAACAACAAAAAGTTATATTACATGAAACAACAAAAAGTTGTACTAATAGGTTAAATGCAATGGTATAACATTTTGTTAATCTACAATTACTTTGTATTGTTTAAATATTCTATGTAATACAAACATTTCACAGCTTGGTGCATACAAATGTATATATATATTACATGAAAACATTTGAAAAGGTTGAATCGTGAGCTGAATAATATATAAATAAACAAGCTGGTTCAAATAATATTTAGCATTTTCATATATATTACGAGCGCGAGTAGCTACTGCAGTAAACCTTATCACAGAAATCCAAATTCTGTATATTGTCTCTGTCGGGGAAAGTACAGCACAAATGACCACCAGACAGATATGTGCGAGTTTTCTTCAGTTTAAAAAATAAACGATCGAATTCCATCACGCCATCACGTAGGTTCTAGTATACCGATTCATGGATTTGAAACACAGGGACTTCAGTCAGTTATCGCAGTAATCCGAAGGGTTCTGGGTTGAATATCGCCTTAAAGCTGATTAAAGTTTGCATATAGTATATAGCTGAGCAAGATCGTCAGAAAAAAATTTGGACTATAATCGCAGTAGATATTGTGTGATTTGTGGTCTGGCCAGGCTGTTGAACAACTTATCGTAAACAGTTTCGTCCTAATAAACAAACACTTATTTCAGTGAGTCAACAAACAGATTTAAACTTTATAAGCAACTTGCCTTTAATTCATGTTGATAGATATTAATTTCTAGCGACCAAACATCATTTTGATGCTTCGTGTGAAGCCCGTGTCCACGTGCTTCCATTTTGACAGAGTGCTCGCTCACGTAAACAGACGGAACACGTGATCGCTAAATATCGGACTAAATCTCATAAAATCTTGTGACAAACTACCAAGTTGTAAACAAAGAAATGTTGTTAGCCAAAACCTGGAGGGTATTATGAAAATCAGGAATTGTTTGCGCTTGGTTGTTATGCCATCCTTATTTCTAGTAGTAAACAAGTGTCCTTCTGTAAGGTAACGTCAGAATCTCGCAGTTATCTCCCTTCAAACAGTATTTTCAATATAGATTGCAAAAATCGATGCAGGTGTAGATATTTACAAGACATTATTCTTATTGTTATTCAAAATAATTCCTGAAATGTTCAAAACATTATCAGCATAGTTAATACATTTCTGTGCACATCTACTTTGAATGACGGACTACAATGACGTGCCTCATACTTGGAACTAATTATAAGCGAATCATTACCCCTAGTTACAGAAAATTACCACCAGAGGTCTCAAAATTCCGGCTTCCGCCGAAAGAGAAATTTATACTGAATATCCCCTTTTTTCATGTAATAGCACTTTATTTGTAGTTTGATAGTTTATAAAATGTATAATAGTTCAACTACATCAATAGGACCGAAAGAAACTAAAAAAAAAATGAATGTAAAAGGAAACATAACGAAAATGAAAGTGGAGATTGTGACGTCACAACTCGTAGGGATTGTAATATGGCGGCGTAAACGCCTCCATAAAATTACCTGTGATTTAAATTGCTTCTTGAGGATTCAGAAGATTTCTGACTGCGTGCCATTTCTTTCATTGTCTTCCAAAATCTTTTTATTTAAATGTGTGATCTGAAAAAAAAATGGTTGGTTACACATTATAATATACAACATTACCACAGCTGTATTTGATCCGTATTGAAAATAAATGATACCATCCTCGCGGGTTCCAGTTTGTAATTTCACTGTATTCAGGGACCATTAAATTAGTATGAAAATACTGTAGATGCAAATACACAAGAATGTCAAAATGTGTTCTATTTCCGTTTATGCACAATTTTGAAAAAGCCAGTGTTGTGTGAAATTTAAAATCGGAAAATAGTACAAACTGACAAAAAGTAAAATATTAGCCTTACACAAGAGTAGATAAGAAGCTAGCCATACCTGCTCCCCCCAGGTGGGAATTTTATTACTCCATGTCGTTTTTATCTCAGACAACTGCGGGTTTGTGACTCCTCCAACTTTCTCTCAAGGTTGTCTCTCAAAAATACAAGGTCAAGGTATTACTCTCAACATAAATGTCAAGGTATTCATTCAACACAAATGTCAAGGGGTTTTATGGGTTTTGGGAGTGAAATAGAAAGAAAAATATGCATACCACATTGAAAATAACAGAATTTCTTAAAATGATACTTTACACTATTACCAACCCTCCAAAAAAATTACATCTTTACACAATTACCGCTCACCTTAATTCTGAACTTCTGTTTTTTATATTGAAATTAAGTGAATTAATAATGAAATGCCAAATGAAATTCTACAGTACTCTGCCTCTATATTAGGTATGTACCTCTTGGTCTTATTAAAGTGATCGTTTGTTTGACAACACTTACTATTATTATCTATTTGGTTAGTGGTAATTAAAAGTGGGTGTCATTTTATGCATTTTGTGACAAGCAAATTTTATAGGCTATCAACAATGTAGATCTTTAAACTAGAAAATGTCTGTAAAAAATAAATGCCATCACTACCACTTTACACCCGAAACACAGTTTGTTGAGGATCGTATAAGCCCGTTCCTGAGATTTGCTAGTTTTCATTCGGGACGGGATGGCATGGGTAACACTTTTGCCCCACCCCCCCTCCCCCATTTCATGGCAAGGACATGAAATACATTTTCATTTATTAAGACTATTAATATTTAGATTATTCCTGTAAATAATCACCTCTGCCAGGACAGCCTGTACCCTCTCATCTCCACCTAAACTTTGATCTTGTACCCCTGCTCCAGCATCTTCACTCGGTCCTGAAGCTGTGAGACATGGTCATCCTTTCCTCCAGTAGCTGTGTAGTCTGTACAAACAATGTATTAGTTATACACTAGATCTCAAGGTTTCTAAACATAATCAAATATTCTTCATCATATGATATAAAAAAAAAGAGGGAACATGTAATCAAACCTGCCTGTAGAGGGCAAGATTCCAAGATGGTCTTTATTATAGAATGTGGTTTTTTTAAAGAGGAAAAGGGAAATTGTGATTGACGTTACTGTTTTAAAAGAAGATCGTAGAACACATCTGACAGAGGATATTTTCTCTTACCCTGGACAGAGATATCCGCAGTTTTACCTGGGTGAGATTTTCTTATCTCACCCTAGGGAAAAGACAAGCTACACATGCTCTTTTCACACTCTCAACAATTGTATTTTGTCACGTCAACAATACCATGATGTCACGGAAACAGTAAAATGATGTCACGTCAACAATTCAATCACGTCACATCAACATTTCCTTGCATTGATGTAACGTTCATATTAGATACATAAAAGGGTTAACAGAGTAAGAGAAAAATAATCATTCACCCCCATGGAAGTGAGACAGGGGAATCTCAACCCTCGGGGTAAGATAATTAAGTTGCCAAACACCTGACAAGTCTCGTGTTTGGCAACTAAAGACTCTTCCTCTTGGTTGAGATTCCCCTGTCTCACTCCCAAGGGCGTGAAAGATTCTATTAATCTATCACAGGTACAATTTATCACCAGCTCCAGATATTTTATTTATTACATATAGGGCTTTGATAATCGGTTGATACCAAACCCCCGAATTTATGCATTCAACCCCCAGGGGTTACAATCACAACTTTTCTTTTGCCTTGTTTTTTGCCAGACATTTTCCATGGTGTAGAGGTGAGTGATTGTAAAACCATTCTGTTAGATTATATACCCTTTTTTTTGGCTGGTAAAAGTTTGGTGCAATGTCTCCCCCCCCTTTTTCCCATTTCGTTTTTAGCATTTTCCACAGATTTCAACGAGTAGATAGCAAAAAAAAAATTGAATATTCATCCATTAATTGCTTTAAAAATGTGTAGATCATAAAAATATGTGCAACATTAAAATTAGGGCCCTTTTTACAAAACAAGTTCTTATGTCCAAAAAACACCATCTTTAACAAGTTTTTGTAATATTCTGAAACCCAAAATAAAAAAAGAAGCTTGGTTTTATCATAACCTATTCTCACAATTATGGAAAAACCCAACCTGGATAGCTCTTTTTCAGTCTTTCTATACCCTTTACATGCTTTTTTCACGGACAGATGGCCACCAATTTTGGAATGGCTGTGCCTCCCCCTCTAACGACGCTGTCCAGAAAATAATACTGGGGGTGAGATAGCATTAAAAAAAATGCTGTCATTTTTAGAAAATATGAACCGCATTTTAAATATGTCCATTAATTCTTTGTGGAAAGTTTTAACCCAAAAAATTTCATACGTTTTTGCTCTAAACTGAAAACATGAAATTGAACAAAAGGAGATCTCTATAATGTGCAAACCCTGCATGATCTAAAAGTAGTTCCTTTCCCAAGATCAAAAAAGAATAAAACGGAGAAAAAGCGCTCCTGTTTGGAAAAAAACGGTTTTGAAAATCAAGATATGCAAAGTCTTTTAAAAAAATCCCATTTATTTTCCCAGTAATCATAGAAAATGGGGCTCGTAAAAACAACCATTAAAGCCTTTGGTACCAGCGGCTTCGGGGGGGTTGAAACTTCTGTTCTATTTTACCCCCTTTCTTTTGGGGTCCAAATTTTGGGGTAGATTTATTCTCCAATTTGTTTAAATTTGTGACATTTTTCTGCGTGTTAAGAGCGTAAATTGGTAAAGAAGAACAGAAAATTTAACAATGAGTACAAGAATTGTAACCAAGAATGAAGTCCTTTTTTTTTAAAAAAGTACTGCTTTAAACTTCATCACGGGTTAAAATGTTCTACCCCCAAACGTAACAAATTTGAAAGAATAGAAATAAAAATTTTTTTTCGCTTTTAATTTCATACCTCCATCTTTTTGGCCCCCAAAAAAAAACATTCACGCTAAAAATCAGGACATAGTATTGCCTGAAATGTAGATCATGAAAAAAAAGGCCCACAAAACTTTAAGGATGGTTAGGACAGACGACAGAGACTTTACCAGATCCCCCATAAAAAATTTAATTTACAACCAAGGTTGCCCCTTGGCCAGTTCCTGGGTGGTGAGCCCCTGAAATTTCTCATTCCCCTCTTTCTTTTGAAGAATTTTGTTGTAATTCCCATTGTTGTAACTCGAAAATTTCCCCTTTTTCTCTAAAAAATTAATTATATTAAATAATGAACCATGAAAAGTTCCCAACAAATAACTAAAATTTTAAATAACACTTGTTTATCTTAAAAAAATTTCCTAACGAAAAGTGGCATACAATCGGGTTTAACGCCCCTGTTAAAATATAAAAGTCAAATATGTTTTAAAAAAATCACTCAGGGGAAAAAAAGAAATTACTTACTGTAGAAATAAAAGTTGTTTTTTTAACTTCCATTTTTTTTTCATGGCTGCTTTGGAAAAAAAAAAAATAAAAATAAAAAAAAATACAATCGAAGCTTTATAAGTTATTAAGGGTTTGCTTTAAAGACTAACAAAAAAAGTTGTACCCACGAAAAATTTCCAAACCAAAATTAAACCATGAAAAAAAAAAAATTACAGAATTTCATGTAAAAAGTTAGAATTTGTAGAAGTTTTTGTTTTGTTAAAACGGTGTCATATAAAAGGGTTTTTTTATATATGAGGCCCTTTATGCATTTTTTTTGTCAATACAGATGGCCTTTAAAACAGTTTGTTTAATGATCCTTTTTTAGAAGGTTTTTGTAAAAAGGAATTCTTTATAAAGATGTTTTGTTTTTAACAAGGGGTCATAGACAGTTATGTTTTAAACGGTTTTTCCCATTTTTTTTTCCAGGTATGGAAATTTTTGGTTCTCTTGGAAAATTGTATAGTTTATGGTATAGAAAGGGAAGGTACAAAATGTGTCAGACATTTTCCTAAGTTTTGATCAAAATTCCCCACCTTCTTTGAGGGCAGAGAAAAACCTTCGGACTTTTGGCCTGCTTACATTAAAAATGCCTTGGAGTTCTTAAACTTTTGTGCAAAAAATTTGAAAATAATTTTTTTTTAAAAGAAAACCCTTTTCTAGTCAATACACGGGAATGTGAAGGTATCATATCTATCACTCAAAAGATAGAAATAAAAGGGTTTAAACCCAGTGTTATCCTAAAATTTCTATAAAAGATATTGAATTATCAAATATTGAGGATAAAAGTGGTTACATCAAAGGTATAACCAGCAAGGCTGATGATATATCTGAGGGAGGAGGAATTGAGTTTTTCTGACAATTAATTACAACTAGAGCTGTTAAATTTCCTAGCGACCAAATTATACCCCCATTTTTGTTTCTCAATGTTGCTCAATTTTTGGGTTTGTTCTTCTTTGATTATTGCAGCAATTCTGTAAAACTTTAATGGATTGGTGATAATCGGACAACTAGGAAACAAACCATGTTAAATTTACATGGTAGGAGAAAATGATGGGCCCTGGCCTGGTGAAGAAAGGAAATTAATGGACCATGGTCAGAAAGCAAGAAAATTTGTACATGGTCGAAAAAGGAAATTAATAAACCCAATAGTTGGAAGAGGAAATTAATGGACATAGTCGAAGAAAAGTTTATGGATCTGGCTGGTGAGATAAATGACATGGTCAGAAGAGAAAATAATGTACATTGCAGAAGAGGAAATTAATGGATATGGCCGGGTCAGAAAAGGAAGAAAATTAATGGACATAGTCAGAAGAGAAATTTAAATTTAGAAACATGGTAAAGGAAGAAAATTAATAGACATGGTCAGAAAAAAAAAAAATCAAAAGGGAATTATAACTTCAGAAGAAAAAAATTTGACTAGGGACAATGATTCAACATAAAAAAACAAAAATATTGTAAAGGTAAACCCAACCTTAATTAAGTATTTTAATAGTAGCATGAATTTGGATCAATTTTGTTTTAATATAAACATTCTTCTGAGTTTGTTTTTGGCCTCAATTTTACCATTTAACATCTTAGGTTTTTGTCCCCATTTGATTTTTTATTTCATATCTAGGATGTAGCCTTAACCGAAACATTCCATACCTTTGATTGTAGCCTCATACTTTTTACACTGTTCTGTTCGCTTTTACAAGGAAGCTGCAAGCTCCTCTTTTGTCCCTGGGGTCTGCCACAAAAAAGAAGAGAAAATTTCCCGAGGTATTGTCAAATCTTTCCATCACTATGATTAAGTGAAGAAAAAATTTTAGTAGAATAAATTTAAAATTTTAAAACTTTTAAAGGGCAGTAACATATGAAGTCAAATAAAGAAATACTTTTTAAAGCACATGCATTAAATTCTGACAGAAGTACTCCAAAATCTCTACTCATTGGCTGGGTTTTGAGTTACTGGCACTGCCATGTCCTCGGTATAAGTAGCTGCAGAATCAGACTCGAACCATGGCGATCCCTGCTTAAGGGACTTGATATGGGTACCTATATAATGTATTACATTGTATTGAAAATTAGTTGAGTAGTCTGGAAATTACCCTAACAACATATCAATGACTACAAATACTGGAAATTAAGTGTTCAATTGCAAGTTCTGTTTCAGAAAGTGCTCAAATTGGAAAAAAATCAAAAAGATATCATTGCTTTGTGAAATTGCAAAATACACCTTTATATAACTGGTTTGTCACAGACATTTATACCTAATTTGTAAATCACAGACATACCTATTTTTTATGTCAGCATACATAAGAGACATTTTTACTTTCCTGGTTTGGTAAGGGACATTTTTACTTACCCGGTGTGTTAAGAGACATTTTACTTATTAGTTTGTTAAGGGACATTTTAAATTACCTGGTTTGTTAAGAGACATTTTACTTACTTAGTTTGTTTAAAGGGACATTTTACTTACTTAGTTTGTTAAGGGACATTTTTACTTACTTAGTTTGTAGGGACATCTTACACCCTTGGTTTGTTACTTACTGGTGTTTTTAAGAGACATTTTTACTACTTAGTTTGTTAAGGGACATCTTTACGAACTGGTTGTTTAGGGACATCTTTAAAAATTTTCTTACCTGGTTTGTAAGGGACATCTTACTACCTGGTTTTTTAAGGGAATCTTACTACCTGGTCTGTTAAGGACATTTTTACTTACTAAGTTTGTTAGGGAACATCTTTACTTACCTGGTTTGTTGACGTTGATGAGTAGGGGACAGTGTGGTCAGGAAGGACTTTGCTCTGTGCTAATTTTTTCTTTTTGTTCAAGCTTTTCTTTAATTGGATTTTGTTCTAATTTAAAAGTTTTGTTAAAAGTGGGTTACATGTTAGCCCGAGAAATCAAAATTATGCAAGTTTTAAAATATTTTATTGTGCGTATGCTAAATTATTTGATTTTATAATAAGACTTAGAAATGGTTAATGCTACATGATCATTGGTTTAATACATGGTTTGTTTTATTTTTACCCGTAAGGCAAGATATAAGACAAAATTTTTTATTTTCATGGAAAACGAAAATGTGTTTAAGATTGATAGACTGTTTGTATGTTGCAGTACACAAATTCTGAGTTTTGTTCCATAGTATAAATATGTGTGGTGTCGTCATGACAATGTTTAAATTTAATGTGGGTGTCTGTTTATGAAATTTTACCCGTTATGTGGGTTTTCTGTCAGACAATGTTACCTGTTTGTGGGTGTCTGTCATGACAATGTTTACCTGTTTGTGGGTGTCAAAGCAAGTTTACCTTATGAGACTGCTGTATAACAATGTTTACCTTAGTGGGGGTGTCTGTTATAGACAAGTTACCTGTTGTATGTGGGTAGTCATGACAATGTTTACTGTATGTGGGTATTGTCATGACAATGTTTACCTGTATGTGGGGATGTCATGAACAATTTTAAACCCGTATGTGATTGGGGGGTCTGTAATGACCAGTTTACCTGTATGTGGGTATGTCATGACAATGGGTTTTCCTGATGGGGTTGTATGTCTACAAAGTTTACCTGTATGTGGTCGTTATCATGAAAGTTTACTGTACATGGGTTGTATTTGTTGCTTGAGTTGCATGTTGAATTAGTTACTGCTTCAGGGTGATGTGTTCGTATAGTAGTACTGTGATGAGGTGTCTTTGTTCGAAAATTCAATGAATGCTTCTGTCAAAGTATTCTGCCAAAAAGTGATACAATATCGATAGTAAGAGATTTGCATCATTGTAAGGGGGGGGGGGGGGCATGTGTATTCTCGATTTAATTTTTATATATTGTATTGAATGATAGCTATCCATACAATATTTTAAGAATATAAATAGACATTAAAATTGTATAGGTACATCAGGGCATATGATCACGTGCACACTTACATAAACAAGGCCTTATGGACAAAGACGTTGAAACGGCCCGGGAGGTGGATTGATGGGGTAGGTATCTAGTAGACAAGAACAACGCATTTCCCATCAACGCAGATAAATTAACGATTTGATTATGTACCCTTAAATTTATCACTAGAAATTCACAGACATCTACAGGTCCATAAAATAGTTACAAGTCTATTGCAACATGGCAAAACTGCAAAACGGGAGTCGGGTCTGTCAATCTACCTTAAATTCGGTTCCTCTGGTGTTTCGGGAAGGGAGTAAAATGGTGGAATTTCCACATCTTTGTGCTATTAAATATCCGGTCATTAAAAATCATTTCCATAAGAAGGATAAGGCTTACATCAAAATAATTAAATGGTACTTGAATACGTCAATTTCAGATTTCTTAAATATTCGTGATAGTTTAATATGCAATATAAAGTTAAATTTGGTGAAGCAATGTTTTGCATGAGTGGAAATGGTGTGGGTTATTTCGTTTGGGCCGCCAAATTTCGGCAGTTTCCGCGCTTTACCCCAATCAATATAGTTTGTTTCAAAACAAACCAAATAATAACTACACAGTGGCTGTCTACTTGCAGTATAACTGTCCCCATAACGTCTTCTTTACACATGTCGTAACCATTTCAGGTAACTTCCATTGTCAATTATTTTGGTTAGCGACACAATGGACACTATAAATGCAGTTCCTTAAAAAAGATTGAGATGTTTTATTTACCATGCTTATTTCTAATTTAAGTTG
This sequence comes from Pecten maximus, assembly GCF_902652985.1. Classification (NCBI taxonomy): domain Eukaryota; kingdom Metazoa; phylum Mollusca; class Bivalvia; order Pectinida; family Pectinidae; genus Pecten; species Pecten maximus. The sequence continues at coordinate 23,569 of NW_022979555.1, forward strand.
GTTTAAGGTTCTTAAAGTTTGGAAAGGTCCGAAGTTACCCCATCTCAAATTTTTAAAGGTTATGATCACAAAATCAGTGATAACAGGTAATTATGTCATAGATTAGTACCCAATGGTTTTCGTTTTTACAGGTCAAACTTGTACATATACCAGGTTAACAGACACACCAGTGTAGGACCACATGGGTGTCGGTTAACAGGTTAGGACAGAATATGAACACATATGTAGTGTCAGATTAAGGTATATGACATACTTGAAAATGGGATGTCAGATTACAAGGGTTAATCTACATATTGTACCTCATGGGGTTGGGATATTTCAATGGGTGTCAGATTTCACAGGTAAAAATATGTACCATGTGGGGTGTCAGAAACAGTTTAAAATGACCCGGTAATGTATAGTACCACAGGGTTGTCGATAGACAGGTAAATCTACCAAATATTTTATCATGATGTCAGAGACCCCGGGAATCTGAAATATTGTGCACATGGAGGTCGGATTTCAAAGGTTAATGTGACAGATATATGAACAAATATAGTGTCAGATTGCCAGAAATGACCAATACATTGTACAAAAGGGATGTAAGATTACAAGGTTTT
>NW_022979556.1:0-20410 GCF_902652985.1 Pecten maximus
TTCCCCTTTTTGAAAAAGTACCAAAAAAGTATACTTTTTTTGTACTTTTCTGGACTTAGAAATTTTTCAGAGTACTTTTCTGTACTAAATTTGGACTCTGAAATTTCTCAGAGTACTTTTTTTGTACTTTTCTGGACTTAGAAACTTTTCAGGGTACTTTTTCTGTACTTTATTTGGACTCTGAAATTTTTTAGAGTACTTTTTTTGTACTCATTCTGGACTTAGAGATTTTTCAGGGTACTTTTTCTGTACCTTATTTGGACTCTGAAATTTTTCAGAGTACTTTTTTTGTGCTAAAATCTGACTTAGAATTTTTTTGAAAGATTGTGAAAATATGGATGTACTTTTTTGGGACTTAGAATTTTTCAGCTAATGCCATTGTGCTTTTTTTGTACTTATTATGGACTTAGAATATTTTCAGACATTGCGAGGGGTTATAGCATATTAATATTTTCAAAATTAAATCTGACTTTTTCAGTCGACTACAAATCTAAGACTAAAAAAATAATACCCAGGATTAACCACAACAAATATCTATCAAATAAGATACAGAAAATTATCATTTGGTAATATTAAATGTTTTTGATCTCGTTTTTTGTTGTTTTTTTTTTTGTCTTTTTTATGTTCTAAAAAATACTTTTCATACTTTGATCAGTACCACAGAAATTTATCTAAAGATAATTAAAATTCAACAATTATTATCATAAGTATTTCACTTCAATGTACTTTGTTAGTAAGGTTCACACATTTTAACGGTGATTTCTTTGTCACTTTTCGTTTGTATTTCCATATGCATCTCAGAAGTAATAAACTTCACATTGATGAATGTTACTATACGTTCATGTGACGAACGTCAAAACTTAGCTCTATAAAAATTTTGTTCCAGATCGTTCTTTGAAGTTACAGTATTTTGGCTTTAATTATAAACTCTTTAACGGAGTTTAAAACATTTCGTTTATCCAAACGTTAACCTCTACCAGATCGGGGATCACTCTACGAACACACATGTGCCCGTGCCTGTAATACGCTTTTAATTCATTCAAATGAAATTAAAATCACCTGCTCTTTGTCTGCGTATCATATACTTGCTGGATATACGTGGTTTTAAGATTACATCTGATAATTGCACCCGAAATCACGTCGTGTTCTGTCAAAATATTCACCGATATACTCATATAAACATGTGTAAATATATTCGCGATCCGAGGCCAGAAACCTCTAAATTTGCAATTATGCCCACAGGACAGGTAGTAAACAAACCAGACGCTGACAACGGCGTGCGGAAGAGTAACCGGGTGTCAACATCCAAGGGAGCCAAAGACAAGTCTAAATCAACGGGAGGATCATTTACCACTCCATGGACAGATGAGCCATGGACATGCAACATTTGCAATAACCTATATGAGGATCAGGACTCAAAACTGCTGGAATGCCAGCGCTGCGAAGGCCGCTTCTGTACTAAATGCCTGGATAAGGGAGATAATGAGTACACCGTGTTGTCAAAGTCGAATGCAATGTGGTTCTGCGCTCCATGCCGCGTACACATTGAGAAAAATATCAACAACGATAAGATGATAGAGCAGAAATGCAAGGAAATAATGAACGAGTTTGAAGAGAGGATCACAACAATCGAGGAAGCTCTGAAAAATAAATGTGACGAGCGAAAAGTCAGGGACATTATAAAAGAGGAGCTGGCTTCAGGAACAAAAGGAGATACACCACAGGAATCAACAACAACACAGCAAAAGGCAACATCCAACACGCAGGAAGTTCTCACGGAACTAGAGGACAGAAAGAAGAGGGAAAATAACATTCTAGTCTTTGGAGTAAAAGAACAAACTAACAATGATGGAAGTGAGAGGAAAAAAGAAGATGAGAAAATTATACAGGACATGTTGTCCGCATGCAAGCTAACCAAGGAATTACTTGATGGCATTACAAAAGTGGCACGATTGGGAAAATTTAAGAAGCCAAAGGAGGAGTCAACAGAGTCAACAGAACCAGCAGGTATAAGGCCGATACTAGTCTCATTCGGAACAACAGATCACAAAAAATGTTTCTTCAGAAACATAAGTGAACTGCAAAAGCATGACAAGTATAAATCAAATAAGATAAGCAACGACCTCACGAAAAATGAAAGGGAAAAAGAGGCATCACTTAGAGAGGAGGCAAAGCGAATGAGTCAGGAACAATCGCAGTCGGGGAAATATGTCTTCCGTGTAAGGGGCCCACCCTGGAACAGAAAAATCGTACGGCAAACAAAGAAAGAAAATTAGATCCAGACAGGACAAAAAACCACCGAAACTCTCAGGATCGTCTGCAATGTTTTTACACAAATGCCGACAGTTTACCAAACAAATTACATGAATTAAAATTTAGATTAACAGGCAAAGAAGCTGATATAATTGGAATTACAGAAATATACCCGAAAAATGCCAGATATCTACCTCAGAAGTCTGAATTTCTCATCAATGGTTACGATCTATTTATGAATGATAACAACAAAAATTGTCATAGGGGAGTTGGTATATACGTAAAGGAAGGATTTAAAGGTGTAGAAGTAAATATAGGAAATGTATTCAAGGAAAGCGTATGGGTGAAAATCAATTTGTCAGATAAGAATTGCTTACTTATAGGATGCCTATATAAAAGCCCTAATTCAAGTGCAGAAAACGTGGAGGAGCTAAACAATATAATCGCAACAGTGTCATCTAACCCAGCATATAGTCATTTGTTACTAATAGGAGATATTAACATGCCAAAAATTAACTGGAATACTTGGTCATCCAACAATGATAGGGAAGGAGAAAACTTTATTGAATGCCTAAGAGACAACTACTTGTACCAACATGTAAGAGAACATACAAGGGACAGAAAAGGAAACGAACCCAGCATCCTGGATCTTATTATAACAAATGAGGATGAAATGATAAAAGATATCTCTTATGAAAGTCCTATTGGAAGTAGCGATCATCTGGTACTTATATTCGATTTTTTCTGCAAAACACTACAATCAGTAAATGAAACACCACGCTTGAAGTACAGTAAGGGGGATTACAATGGTATGAGAGGAGAAATGCCAGATGACTGGACAGGAATCATGCACGGAAATATAGCAGAATTGTACAGTAAATTTACCGATTTTATAACAAAACTTTCAAATCAATATATCCCAAAACACAAATTTAACAGCCACCAGGGAAACAAAAAGGATCACATGCCACTAAAAGAGTCTATTCTGAAAAAGATTAACAAAAAACACAGAGCATGGCAGCGCTACATGGAAACCAAATCTGAAGAAAAATATAAGGAATATGCGAAAATCAGAAACCAGCTGAAATGGGAAGTCAGAAAATCCAAAAGAGAACTTGAGAAAAAAATTGCCGAGGATATTAAGGAACAACCTAAGAAATTTTGGAAATATGTCAACTCCAAAAGAAAGGTCAAAACTGGAATTTCGGACCTTAAGGGTCTGAACGGAGATGATACAAAAATTGCAGTGAGAGATAAGGACAAAGCCGAAGTTCTCGCCAAGTTCTTCAGCAGTGTTTTTACCCAAGAACCCCTAGGAGACCTACCAGAATTCAACAAAAGCAACATAGTTCACCCGTTTGAGGATATCATATGCACTCAGCAAAAGGTTGAAAAACTGCTGTCGGATCTAAATGAAAATAAATCTCAAGGACCAGACATGATGCACCCTAAAATACTGAAAGAACTACGAAAACATATCAGTAAACCTCTGTCAGAAATATTTAACAAATCACTACAGGACGGTAAATTACCAGAAGCTTGGAAAGAGGCAAACATTACTGCTATTTTCAAAAAGGGCTCAAAATCAGAGGCAGGGAACTACAGACCAGTCAGTTTAACCAGCATAGTAGGAAAAACATTGGAAAAATTAGTAAGGGATAGCATAGTCAATCATATGAACATAAATAATCTACTCAGCAATAAACAATTTGGCTTTGTCTCCGGGAGATCTACACAACTTCAACTACTAATGGTTTTGGAAGAATGGACAGAAATAATTGATAATGGCGGTCAGCTGGATGTTGTATACATGGACTTCATGAAAGCCTTCGACAAAGTCCCACATCGTCGATTACTCGAGAAAATTAAAGGATACGGAATTAGTGATCAGGTCACTAACTGGATAAAAGACTTCCTCAGCAACAGATGTCAAAGAGTACTAGTAAATGGAGAATCCTCAAAAACGTACCCCGTAGTAAGCGGTATACCCCAAGGAAGCGTGCTTGGACCAATCTTGTTTGTAATATATATTAATGATTTACCTGAAATTCCCAAATCAAATTCCCCACTTTTTGCGGATGATACAAAACTATACCGAGAAATCAGAAATAATAACGATAAAGACATTCTGCAAAATGATCTCAGCAAACTTGAACAATGGTCTGCAAAATGGCTACTAAAATTCCACCCAAACAAATGCAAAGTGCTCTCAATTAACTCCAAAGAGAAAAGATTATATTACATGTCAGGAACAACGGGTGAAAAATTAGAACTAGAAAGTATAACATCTGAAAAGGACATTGGAGTGACAGTAGATGAAAATTTAAATTTTAGAACCCATATCCAGTTGGGAGTGAATAAAGCAAATAGTATTCTAGGACTAATTAGAAGAACATTCACATATTTAGACGAAAAGATGTTCAAACTATTATTTAAGGCACTAGTAAGACCCCATCTTGAATACGCCTCAAGCGTATGGAGTCCCTATAAGACGAGGGACATCGATTTGATAGAGAACGTCCAGAGGAGGGCCACAAAACTCATACCTGGTTTTAAAAACTTGTCGTACCCGGAACGCTTGCAGAGACTGAAACTGCCAACCTTAGAACACCGAAGGAATAGAGGTGACCTAATCAACGTCTTTAAAATCGTGAAGAATATTTATGACGAGCGAGTCACAACAAATATGTTCCAAATGGACACCACCAGCAGGACAAGGGGACACTCGCACAAAATATTCAAAAAACGATGTAACCTAGACATAAGAAAAAACTTTTTCAGCTTCAGGGTAGTAGATGTTTGGAACAATTTGCCACAACATGTTATAGATGCCGAGGAGGTTAAACAGTTTGAAATTGCACTGGACAATCACTGGGATAATACCAACAAATAACTTGTGTATATATATGAAAAAGGACAAATTAACTCATTGCACACCAGATGTATATCACATTGTAAACATTGTAATATCAATTGATATGGACATAGAGGCTTACAGCCTGCGTCCATTATTTATCGTATTAAATCGTAATACTGATATAGTCACTCGGACGCTTCTTTGTAAAACGTATATTGAAGTCAAGCGCTGTGATGATCTCGATCTCGATATGGCTTGACTGACAACAAACAGGCATGATCAAGGAACAATATTCCGGTATTTAAATCAGAATTACATCGCATTCATTGAAATGGTGAAAGTGAACACAAAAAGAAAACTTTAATTTGTCTGATATTTATTTAGCAAGATCGAACGATAATTCGGACAACGACACAATGTAGCTGTACTCTAATCTGTTGTAGAATGATCTCGTAGGAGTGTTGTGTGTACAAATAAAATACTCTATTGTATACAAAAATCAAGATCAATACCAAGATCTATCATAAATATTTTAATTGATATAGTAGACGGCTTGAAAAACTGCTACACCAAGATCGATCAAAAATATTTCAACTGTTTTAAACTAAATCTTGAAACCTGTGTGTTAAGCTAACAAAGCGATCAGGATATATGCTTAACGTCGTACCGAAAGTTAATTTCACCCGTGGTGTTAATTAATATAAGCGACAGTCGACTGTAATGGCAAATCATACCTAGCTTTATTGTTTATTGGAGTTACCTGTGTACCTCCCGTCTCACCTGTACACATATTGCCCGTCTTAGACTAAGTCTTATGCCCGCGGCGTTAATTATAACAATTTATATTGTCAAGCTTGACTGCCTTTCACTACGATCAGATCACAGGTGCCTACCCTCATTTAAACAAAACATCCGGATTACATAACAGGTACTGACGAGGCTTATACCTGTGTCAGATTACCATCGGTCGGTTCACCTATGACCTCGGGGCCGTGATCTCGTTTGTTTACTTCGGTTTACGGAATCTACCGAGATTTCACGAGTTCGCTTCGTGCGGTCATTTTGTGCAATGTGCAAGCTTTAAATGCTGAATTAGTAATACCAAAAGTATGAAACAATAGAGGTTAAGGAAGTAGAATATAAAAAAACAAGTAATAAAAGAATGAAATCGATACAGTAGATCTCCGACAAAACTTTTTTTTTATCCCATGATGCAACAAACAGCGAGATTTTAGCGGGAAGTCTGATAGCCATGTTTGAATTTCACCGGATGTTTATCTACGGAAGAAACATAAACAAACACGATTTTGATATAGAATAGCCTAAAAACGAAATTCATTTTCTTGCCTAACTGAAGAAGATCGAATATCTGTCAGTAAGTGGCCAAAGAATATCAGCTTTCTTGTTGTTTTTGGCGACAAATGCTCATTTTCACCCGAAAATATCACAGATATCGCGACCAGGTAAGTTTACAATTTTATTATTTAAATCTATTTCGTCTTCTGCACGTTCCTACATCGTTTCACATTATATAGGTGAATAGGGGCCTACACATGTTAATATTAATACTTGATTACTTCGTGTTTCAGGGTTTTCATAATGAATTCATCACCGATTACAGTTTACACGGCCCGAGTTTAATTAACAAAGAACTGCTAGAGATCCACGTGTGTTTCAATCGTAAGTATTCAATTTACAGATTTATGCTACCATACGCCTGGGAATTTATAAGCATCCTGATTGATAGCACCCAAATATTGAGAACAAGAAGAATTTTATTTCTTTATTGACGAACTTCGACGTAGTTATATTGCATATTTATTTCTGTCACGTAACGGTAAATTCGTAATATCTTTACTACATATTTCATGCATTTTGACAAATTTCCAATTAATTTTTATGACTTCGTTTTTCAATGGAATTTATTGAAATTTCACTTACATGTTAAGAATTATTTGCTTATTCATCTGATAATATTTACAGAATTTTTTGTAGTTGATTTCAAGAGATATTGCATAAAATTTAAAAAAAAATAGCAATGACATTTTTAAGTTAGAATATAAGAACGAAAGTAACGTCACATTTCGGGCAACATGTGTATATCTATTTTAGGGAATATATGTAAAAATATCGGTAAATGAGCTAATAATTGTCTACTATAGTATATGGAATTTGAAGAAAATACATTCAAAAACGAAGTCAATAAAATCCATTGAAAATTTGTTGTATGTCATGATCATGATCAATTCACAAAAAAATGATCTCAAGAAATGATTGAATAAAAAAAATCTGTGTTTTGGAGTATTTTGATAGTTAGTTGCATAATTTAAGATGAAACAAACTGTCAGAGAATTCTGGAGTAGCTTGATTTTTATTAAAGTACTTATCCTTATAATTAAAAGTTTTATGTTGTAGCTTTAAACTTGTATACCTGTGGCTAGCTTTTCTTGATAAAAAGACTTCCAAGCAGACATGCATGTAATAAATGACAGTAAAGTGATCAGGTGCATATATATATAAGGAAAATTATCTACATTTTTATATTGAACAAATCTTCACAATTATTCTAAGTTTTGATATACAAAATATTTTAAAATTTTCTCTTTCTTCCAACAGATTATGCAGTACATTCTGAAGTGACGGAAAGCTTGAAGATATTGCATTGTGGTCCGAATTGAGGGCAATGATTCGCATAAAGCAAGAAAGGAATGAAGAGAATCAGACATTTTATTTTTCGAATTCACACTTACTTGGATTTGACCAGTTTAAGCAAGCAACATTATGCATATACCATACTTCATTGTATTCAGTATGCATTTATGCATTGTTATTTATTTACATCTTTTTGTTGTGTTTCCTCAAGAGGAATTATGATTCGACAATTTTTACAAATGTTATTGCCCTTTTTATTTAGAATGGTATATTTTTTTTGTCTGGATCTCCTACATACACATGATATAAAATTGTGTTTTCCTGCTTGAAAAAAATATTAGAATAATTTATCAAAAGTTATTGCCCTTATACATAGATGTCCATCTGTAAATCCTTAACCTCACCCTTAAACAAATTTCGAGCTTATTAGATCCAGACTTTGCTATGGCATGAAATTATACTCAGTGGAATTGTGATTGGATAACTAATCTTGTATTTCAATGTTTGTTTTCACTTGATACAATTGTGCATTTCTCTTAGGAATGGGACTGATGTATGTATTGTTTAAGCATGCAGTATTCTCATTTAAGCTTATCTCCTATATTTTCAGAACTAATTTCCTACACCATTAAATTAAGTCCCTTTTTTTGGTAATTTTTTCCTACTTTTTCAGTACTTTTTTTTATACTTTTTCAGTACAAATTTCCTACTTTTTTAGTACTATTTTCCTACTTTTCTAGTACTTTTTTCCTACTTTTCCACTACTTTTTCAGTACTAATTTCCTACCTTATTGGTACTTTTTTCCTACTTTTTCAGTCCTAATTTCCTTCTTTTCAATACCATTTTCCTACTTTTTTGATACTTTTTCAGTACAAATTTCGTACTTTTTTAGTACTATTTTCCTACTTTTCTAGTACTTTTTTCCTACTTTTCAACTACTTTTTCAGTACTAATTTCCTACCTTATTGGTACTTTTTTCCTACCTTATTGGTACTTTTTTCCTACTTTTTCAGTACTAATTTCCTGCTTTTTCTGTACCATTTTCATACTTTTTTTTGTACTTTTGTACTTTTTTTGTACTTTATGGACTTACCTGTAAAAGTACTAAAAAAGTATAAAAGCACAAAAAAAGTACACCATCAATTTGGCCCTGTGCACTTTATACTATTATTGTACTTTTAATGTACTTTTTCTGTACTATATTTGTGCTTTTTCTGTACTTAATGAAAACAATAAAATGTACTAAAGGTATACTTTTGTTAGACTTTTTTTGTACTTTAGTACTTTTTTTGACTCAATTTGGAACCGTGTTGGAATATCGGTTCCAAATTGAGTCAAAAAAAGCATACTTTTTCTATGCTTTTTTAGTACTTTTTTCCCATACTTTTTTTGTACTTTATTTCGGTGTGGGTATGTCTGTTAGGTATGTGTATTGGGTAATAATATATACATATGTCTGTTAGGTATGTGTATTGGGTAACAATGTGTACATATGTCTGTTAGGTTGTGTATTGAGTAATAATATGTACATATGACTCTGTAAGGTATGTGTATTGGGTAATAATATGTACATATGTCTGTAAGTGATGTGTATTGGGTAATAATATGTACATATGTCTGTTAAGTATGTGAATAGGGTAATAATATGTACATATGTCTGTTAGGTATGTGTATTGGGTAATACTATGTACATATGTCTGTTAGGTATGTGTATTGGGTAATAATATGTACATATGTCTGTAAGTGATGTGTATTGAGTAATAATATGTACATATGTCTGTTAGGTATGTGTACCACTGGTGCCATTGAGCTGGAAATTGGTGAGGATGTTAAGGAAGGCGAGCCAACATAGTGTTGTTATTTTTTGGCCTCGTAAAAACTTTGACATGGCAGCAATATGGCGGCCATTTTGTAACATGATTACGCAATCATGGTTTTCCTGAACTATTTGAAACTTCTTCTCAAATTCCACCAGTGGGATTCAGCTCTTACTTACCAGAAATTATCCTGAGATGGTCTTGATCAAGTTTTATTTTTCGTGTTTATCCAAATTCCAAAATGGCCACCATGGCCAACAGTGCCACTATACCTGCTACAGAGAATACATACTACAATAGTTTAATGTTCTTTAATTTAGAGTCAGATGACTGTTAAGGCCTTGGGCCTCTTGTTCTGTAATCATGTTAGGGCATCAGAAATAGACATCTTGGATGAAAAAGGCATGGCGATAACAAATATTAGGTCAAACTGTGACCTACTTTTTCAGTAATTATAAATGGACATCTAGGATAAGAAAGGCATGCCAATAACAAATATTGCAAAATTAGGTCACTGTGACCTACTTTTTCTGGAATCATGTTAGGGCAACAGAAATGGACATCTAGGATGAGAAAAGCATGCTGATAGCAAATATTGTAAAAGTAGGTCACTGTGACCTACTTTTACAGTAATTATATTAGGGCAACAGAAATGGACATCTAAGATTATCAAGGCATGTCAATATTACATATTGCAAAATTCTGTTACATGATCATGTGAGCGTTTAGTCCTATAGGCCTCTTGTTATTTAGAAGTCATTTATAGGTTTAAATATACTTGACACTTGTGACCTTGAATAATGCCAAGGTAATTAATTTGAACAAAATGCTCAGCACTTCCTCCCAGCATGCTGCAGGCCTAATATCGGTTCTCTAGGCCTCTTGGCTGTATAATTTACAACTAAGTTTTTGTTTTAGGTACAACAAAAAGGAGAAGGAGGGGGATCTCAAATCCTAATGCAAGGCATTGGTCTTCCAACAGCTTCTTTGACTGGACAAGGAGAACCAGCACCAAAACCGAAGCCAGTGTCTTTGCAGTCTGGAGAGACTCCTCCCGTCCAGTGTCCACCTGATACTGCTGGCATGGCCAAGCTAAAGAAAAGGACCATAAAAGCGCCATTAACACCAACTTTACTACCGCCAATCCCCCCTATGCCTTCTTCACCTGTCTCTGGACCTGTACAGTTCCAAGTGATAGTGACACCACCACTGCCCACAACCATGGTAACAACTGTACAGCCAGGACAGAAGAGGAAAGCTGTGGATGCAGGGATGGTAAAGAAAAGAAAGACCGCAACTGTCAAGTGCCCTAAGTGTGGAGAAGAGAGAACACCTCCCACTCACCAACAGTACATGGGCTTCAGATATTGTGGAAAGACAGAGACAACATCCTTTGATGAATGGAGGGCAAGTTTAAAAGAAAGGGCCAAGAATAGAAAAGGACCACAGTAGAGCCATGTGAAGTCTGCAGAAGGGCAGCCAGTTTCCACAGTAGAGCCTCCTCAGTCATCTGTTGCTACCATACATTTATATGAAGGACAATTTGTGGAGAAGGAAATGGTAGCAACAAAAGCCATACAAATTTAATGCAGCCTGCCCTATGACAAATATTTCTTTTAATATTGGGATACAGTAGAAGGTTCCAATCCCTTGCAAAAGTAGAGGAAATTTTTTTATGACTTTCTTAACTTATTTCAAATTTGTCATATATGTTGATATTTTCATGAAATTGTGTAAAAAATGTTGGTTTTTCATAAATCTGTGTCATATAGCAAGTTCTGCAGAGAAGAAAAAGCTTCCATAGTTCTATAGCATCAAAAACAACACTGTCATTGTAATGATATAGAACATCTGCTTACTTTTGTCCAGGACTCCATCCACTTATTTGGCCAAGTTAGACAATCCTGATTCTAATGCAGACATTCCAGTCCCCATGGTCAGAAGCTCTTCAATCAGGTGAAACACCAGGAACAACAGAGGAAACTGTACCATCAAAGGATGACAGTACTGTAAGTGGTACATTAGGCTATGGTGATGTTCACAATACTGAGAGTGACATATGTTTGGAGGGTCAAATGTCAAGGTTTGAAGAGTGAATGGCTAAGGTGTTCAGGACGAAGAGTCAATGTTTGTAGAGTAAAAGGACATGGTTTGAAAGATTAAAGGTCAAGGCTTGGATGGTGAAAGGTTAAAGTTTTGAAGGTTAAAGGTCAAAGTTTAGAGGGACAAAATTAAGGGTTTGTATGGTGAAAGGTCAAGGTTTGGAGACTGAAATGTCAAAGTTTTGTGGGTTAAAGGTAATAATTAAGGCTTGGAGGGACAAAAGGAAAGGTTTATGATTACAGTGTGAGAGGTCAAGGTTTTGAGGGTGAAATGTTGGGATTTTTATGTATAGTAATACAGTGAAGTTCGTCTAATATAAACCTTCTTCGTATTAATTATAACCATACAATGTTGTTAATTTTTAGGTCATCAAAGACAAAGTCTCCTGACTCAATATTAGGTCTCTAGCATGTTGGGATGAAGAGCTACCAAGCTTGTTCAAATGGATGACCCCGACCTTCATTAGAGGTCACAGAGGTCAAATATGCTAAAATCTTTAGGCTCCAAGACCCAATATTAGGTATGTAGCATGCTGGGATAAAGGGCTACCAAATTTGTTAAAATGGATGACCTTGACCTTCATTCAAGGTCACCGGTCGAATATGCTAAAATCTTACAACAACTTCTTCTTGTTAACCAAAAGGCCTAGAGACCCAATATTAGGTCTATAGCATGCATGGATGAAGGGTTACCAAGTTTGTTATAATGGATGTCCTTGAACTTCATTCAAGGTCACAGGGATCTAACATGCTAAAATCTTTTTTAAACAACTTCTTCTTGATAACCAAGTGGCCCAGAGACCCAATATCGGGTCTGTAGCATGCTATGATGAAGGGCTACCAAGTTTGTGCAAATGGATGACTTTGACCATCATTTAAGGTCACAGGGGTCAAATATGCTAAAATATATCATAACTCAGGTGAATGTTAAGGCCCATGGACCTCTTGTTTTGGTATATCATTAAGATACTTTTGTATAAAAGTAAAATAATTTTGTTATAATAGCATTAGACAGCAAAATTTTAACTGTGGTTATTACGGGTAAAACTGGGCCACAATATTGTACAATGATTACCTTTTTTTACCTACAGTGTTTTAAATTATCCTGTCACAAACTTTTAATGCCAAACCTACAACTGTATTTCAGATGATAGTCACAGACTTGACAAAACTGCAGCAAAAACAGTTCAGCATGTTAGCAAAACTGGATGAATACAAACACCTGGAACTTGGCCATAGACTTCTATAGGTAGGAAAATTAGGTCGCAGACTTCTAAAGGTGAGATAATTAGGTCACATACTTCTAAAGGTGAGATAATTAGGTCACATACTTCTAAAGGTGAGATAATTAGGTCACATACTTCTAAAGGTGAGATAATTAGGTCACAGACTTCTAAAGGTGAGATAATTAGGTCACATACTTCTAAAGGTGAGATAATTAGGTCACATACTTCTAAAGGTGAGATAATTAGGTCACATACTTCTAAAGGTGAGATTATTAGGTCAGACTTTTAAAGGTGAGATTATTAGGGGACAGACAGGTGAGATGAATAGTTCAACTTCTACAGGAAAAGGGAAAGACAGATACTGTTCAAAACCTTGACTGAAATAAATATTCTTAAATAGATTCTTTTACAGTAAAAACAATATAAAGTCCACAAAAAATTCTACAGTTTCAGTCAATGCAAGCTTTCGTTGATATGAGTTTTTCACAGACAGGTCTGACAATAATCATGTTTTATTTATTTAGTAAATTGTAAATCCATCCTTTTTGTATTGCTTTAGAAGTCCCCTACGGTGATGCCAGGCTTTGCTATAGACCTAATAGGTGTTTTCAATATGAAGTTTTTTTAGCTAGAGATTATAACCAAATTTTCCAAAAGCGTTAACACAGGTTAGAGTAACTTATTGCAGCAGGTACCTAGCAAGCTTTCATAGCAGAAAGTCTTTACATGTATCAAAAAAAAGATTTATTTGGGATAGAGTTGTTTGATTTCAAATAGGTTTTTGAAAACAAAATGTGTAGGGAATTGTGTCATAATATTTTGCAATAATTTTAGTTAGTTTGGTTTTACCATGGTTTTGGTTAAGTTCATTTACATTCTTTATTTCATTATTGCTCAAAACTGCATCAAATCAATATAAAACTTGCTTAAAAACCTGTCTTGATAGGATGATTGATTGGAGATAACTCACCTGTTTGATGTTTTTTAGGTTGGCATTATTTATAAGCATGATACTCAATGATTAGTGTTAATTAAATACTTATTTCATTTTATATAACAAGCCCAAAGTAACTTATATAATATTCATAGGCCTTCATGATCTGGACATTTGACGTTGAGGTCCCACTGTCTAAAACTTTCCTACAATGATTATTGTCCGTGAAGAGAGACTGTATTTTTTGTCATAGACAGCTGTTCACATATTGGGTAAGTCACTGGAGTGGCTCCTAATAGGTATGGGGTCCTCTCTCCACTAAACAGTAGGATGTTGTACCTACATGGCTGTATTCAGAGTTTATCATTTCCGTCCCCTTGACTTTGTCTCCTCCTCCTCATACAACTTGTAGTGACCGCTGACATATTGGCAGGTATAACACCGCAGTCTCTCCGACCAACCCCATCCCCACTGCTTTGAACTCTGAGAATCAAACTTCAGATATCCTTTGCACTCTCAGTGCTCCAGAATAATATTGTTCTAGTCTCTCCACACCAATTGGCCGTAATAACTTGTATGTGTAGTTGTTATAGGATCTCGTAGAGTAGTCAAAATGTAGGTGTCAGTGATGGAGTTTCAGGATATTCATATCAATTGGAATCCCAGCAGCTTAAATGTAGTCATTTCACCCTTGTTATCAATCTTGAGTCTTGGGTTAGCCTGTTCAAAGGCACTGGCATAAAATACAAAAAAAATACTTAATTGAGTAGTAAAACCTTTATAACTCACTAACTGAAAATCATATGGTCATTGTATTTACTGATCTGATAGAATTATATGTATATTACTTGTGTGCCAAATATGAAATAATTCTGTTAAAAACAGTGCTATCTGTGAATGAATATTTGCTTGTATTTTCCAGTAAAACTATGCAGTCATATGGAGTTTGGAACTTCTCTCTCAGACCAAGGGGGGTAACTCCATATTGAATAAGATGATGGACACCTGTCATCATTGAAACTTCACAACTTTATTTGGAATCATCTTCACTTTTGAAAATACAGGTAAATGAGTGAATCAAAGTCAATAATTCTTTGCTTTATAGTTCTCACAGAAGCATGTTAACCAATCAGCACGGGTTGTATGAGAATGTATTCTGGTAAGAAAATCAAGTTTTCCATGTTAATGGTACAGCTGTATATTGAAATGTTTAGGTGTAATGTTGACCTATCTAATATTTATTTGAAGTATGTATTCCAAACTGTCAGAATATACTGATTTCGCTGTACTGACATGTACCTCCTCGCTGATTTACTCAGGTGTGAATTGACCAGGTATTTCCCCATTAGTTTGTGTCTATATCTTCAGCCATCTCTGACTTGAATTGAACATCAAATTAATTAATTATATAGGGGCTGATTTACTTACATTACTTTAAATCTGTTAGACATATACAGGACAACCAATTTTGAAATTTTCATTAAATAATTTTTAAATATTTTCATAATACATATGTACATCTGTATATCTACTCTAAAATTTCGCAGAGGTTCTTTTTGGTCATAGTCTCTAGGTCCTGACCTCTGATCATCTTGTATTTAATGTGTCACTGTAACACTGTATTATTAGCTGTCCCCTTCTAATCTTGTATTTAATGTGTCACTGTAACACTGTATTATTAGCTGTCCCCTTCTGATCTTGTATTTAATGTGTCACTGTAACACTGTATTATTAGCTGTCCCCTTCTAATCTTGTATTTAATGTGTCACTGTAACACTGTATTATTAGCTGTCCCCTTCTAATCTTGTATTTAATGTGTCACTGTAACACTGTATTATTAGCTGTCCCCTTCTAATCTTGTATTTAATGTGTCACTGTAACACTGTATTATTAGCTGTCCCCTTCTAATCTTGTATTTAATGTGTCACTGTAACACTGTATTATTAGCTGTCCCCTTCTAATCTTGTATTTAATGTGTCACTGTAACACTGTATTATTAGCTGTCCCCTTCTAATCTTGTATTTAATGTGTCACTGTAACACTGTATTATTAGCTGTCCCCTTCTAATCTTGTATTTAATGTGTCACTGTAACACTGTATTATTAGCTGTCCCCTTCTAATCTTGTATTTAATGTGTCACTGTAACACTGTATTATTAGCTGTCCCCTTCTAATCTTGTATTTAATGTGTCACTGTAACACTGTATTATTAGCTGTCCCCTTCTAATCTTGTATTTAATGTGTCACTGTAACACTGTATTATTAGCTGTCCCCTTCTAATCTTGTATTTAATGTGTCACTGTAACACTGTATTATTAGCTGTCCCCTTCTAATCTTGTATTTAATGTGTCACTGTAACACTGTATTATTAGCTGTCCCCTTCTAATCTTGTATT
The DNA here is from genome assembly GCF_902652985.1 of Pecten maximus. Lineage (NCBI taxonomy): Eukaryota > Metazoa > Mollusca > Bivalvia > Pectinida > Pectinidae > Pecten > Pecten maximus. The sequence goes on from NW_022979556.1 coordinate 16,237, forward strand.
TAATGTGTCACTGTAACACTGTATTATTAGCTGTCCCCTTCTAATCTTGTATTTAATGTGTCACTGTAACACTGTATTATTAGCTGTCCCCTTCTAATCTTGTATTTAATGTGTCACTGTAACACTGTATTATTAGCTGTCCCCTTCTAATCTTGTATTTAATGTGTCACTGTAACACTGTATTATTAGCTGTCCCCATTCTAATCTTGTATTTAATGTGTCACTGTAACACTGTATTATTAGCTGTCCCCTTCTAATCTTGTATTTAATGTGTCACTGTAACACTGTATTATTAGCTGTCCCCTTCTAATCTTGTATTTAATGTGTCACTGTAACACTGTATTATTAGCTGTCCCCTTCTAATCTTGTATTTAATGTGTCACTGTAACACTGTATTATTAGCTGTCCCCTTCTAATCTTGTATTTAATGTGTCACTGTAACACTGTATTATTAGCTGTCCCCTTCTAATCTTGTATTTAATGTGTCACTGTAACACTGTATTATTAGCTGTCCCCTTCTAATCTTGTATTTAATGTGTCACTGTAACACTGTATTATTAGCTGTCCCCTTCTAATCTTGTATTTAATGTGTCACTGTAACACTGTATTATTAGCTGTCCCCTTCTAATCTTGTATTTAATGTGTCACTGTAACACTGTATTATTAGCTGTCCCCTTCTAATCTTGTATTTAATGTGTCACTGTAACACTGTATTATTAGCTGTCCCCTTCTAATCTTGTATTTAATGTGTCACTGTAACACTGTATTATTAGCTGTCCCCTTCTAATCTTGTATTTAATGTGTCACTGTAACACTGTATTATTAGCTGTCCCCTTCTAATCTTGTATTTAATGTGTCACTGTAACACTGTATTATTAGCTGTCCCCTTCTAATCTTGTATTTAATGTGTCACTGTAACACTGTATTATTAGCTGTCCCCTTCTAATCTTGTATTTAATGTGTCACTGTAACACTGTATTATTAGCTGTCCCCTTCTAATCTTGTATTTAATGTGTCACTGTAACACTGTATTATTAGCTGTCCCCTTCTAATCTTGTATTTAATGTGTCACTGTAACACTGTATTATTAGCTGTCCCCTTCTAATCTTGTATTTAATGTGTCACTGTAACACTGTATTATTAGCTGTCCCCTTCTAATCTTGTATTTAATGTGTCACTGTAACACTGTATTATTAGCTGTCCCCTTCTAATCTTGTATTTAATGTGTCACTGTAACACTGTATTATTAGCTGTCCCCTTCTAATCTTGTATTTAATGTGTCACTGTAACACTGTATTATTAGCTGTCCCCTTCTAATCTTGTATTTAATGTGTCACTGTAACACTGTATTATTAGCTGTCCCCTTCTAATCTTGTATTTAATGTGTCACTGTAACACTGTATTATTAGCTGTCCCCTTCTAATCTTGTATTTAATGTGTCACTGTAACACTGTATTATTAGCTGTCCCCTTCTAATCTTGTATTTAATGTGTCACTGTAACACTGTATTATTAGCTGTCCCCTTCTAATCTTGTATTTAATGTGTCACTGTAACACTGTATTATTAGCTGTCCCCTTCTAATCTTGTATTTAATGTGTCACTGTAACACTGTATTATTAGCTGTCCCCTTCTAATCTTGTATTTAATGTGTCACTGTAACACTGTATTATTAGCTGTCCCCTTCTAATCTTGTATTTAATGTGTCACTGTAACACTGTATTATTAGCTGTCCCCTTCTAATCTTGTATTTAATGTGTCACTGTAACACTGTATTATTAGCTGTCCCCTTCTAATCTTGTATTTAATGTGTCACTGTAACACTGTATTATTAGCTGTCCCCTTCTAATCTTGTATTTAATGTGTCACTGTAACACTGTATTATTAGCTGTCCCCTTCTGAATCTTGTATTTAATGTGTCACTGTAACACTGTATTATTAGCTGTCCCCTTCTAATCTTGTATTTAATGTGTCACTGTAACACTGTATTATTAGCTGTCCCCTTCTAATCTTGTATTTAATGTGTCACTGTAACACTGTATTATTAGCTGTCCCCTTCTAATCTTGTATTTAATGTGTCACTGTAACACTGTATTATTAGCTGTCCCCTTCTAATCTTGTATTTAATGTGTCACTGTAACACTGTATTATTAGCTGTCCCCTTCTAATCTTGTATTTAATGTGTCACTGTAACACTGTATTATTAGCTGTCCCCTTCTAATCTTGTATTTAATGTGTCACTGTAACACTGTATTATTAGCTGTCCCCTTCTAATCTTGTATTTAATGTGTCACTGTAACACTGTATTATTAGCTGTCCCCTTCTAATCTTGTATTTAATGTGTCACTGTAACACTGTATTATTAGCTGTCCCCTTCTAATCTTGTATTTAATGTGTCACTGTAACACTGTATTATTAGCTGTCCCCTTCTAATCTTGTATTTAATGTGTCACTGTAACACTGTATTATTAGCTGTCCCCTTCTAATCTTGTATTTAATGTGTCACTGTAACACTGTATTATTAGCTGTCCCCTTCTAATCTTGTATTTAATGTGTCACTGTAACACTGTATTATTAGCTGTCCCCTTCTAATCTTGTATTTAATGTGTCACTGTAACACTGTATTATTAGCTGTCCCCTTCTAATCTTGTATTTAATGTGTCAATGTAACACTGTATTATTAGCTGTCCCTCTTCTAATCTTGTATTTAATGTGTCACTGTAACACTGTATTATTAGCTGTCCCCTTCTAATCTTGTATTTAATGTGTCACTGTAACACTGTATTATTAGCTGTCCCCTTCTGATCATCTTGTATTTAATGTGTCACTGTAACACTGTATTATTAGCTGTCCCCTTCTAATCTTGTATTTAATGTGTCACTGTAACACTGTATTATTAGCTGTCCCCTTCTAATCTTGTATTTAATGTGTCACTGTAACACTGTATTATTAGCTGTCCCCTTCTAATCTTGTATTTAATGTGTCACTGTAACACTGTATTATTAGCTGTCCCCTTCTAATCTTGTATTTAATGTGTCACTGTAACACTGTATTATTAGCTGTCCCCTTCTAATCTTGTATTTAATGTGTCACTGTAACACTGTATTATTAGCTGTCCCCTTCTAATCTTGTATTTAATGTGTCACTGTAACACTGTATTATTAGCTGTCCCCTTCTAATCTTGTATTTAATGTGTCACTGTAACACTGTATTATTAGCTGTCCCCTTCTAATCTTGTATTTAATGTGTCACTGTAACACTGTATTATTAGCTGTCCCCTTCTAATCTTGTATTTAATGTGTCACTGTAACACTGTATTATTAGCTGTCCCCTTCTAATCTTGTATTTAATGTGTCACTGTAACACTGTATTATTAGCTGTCCCCTTCTGATCATCTTGTATTTAATGTGTCACTGTAACACTGTATTATTAGCTGTCCCCTTCTAATCTTGTATTTAATGTGTCACTGTAACACTGTATTATTAGCTGTCCCCTTCTAATCTTGTATTTAATGTGTCACTGTAACACTGTATTATTAGCTGTCCCCTTCTAATCTTGTATTTAATGTGTCACTGTAACACTGTATTATTAGCTGTCCCCTTCTAATCTTGTATTTAATGTGTCACTGTAACACTGTATTATTAGCTGTCCCCTTCTAATCTTGTATTTAATGTGTCACTGTAACACTGTATTATTAGCTGTCCCCTTCTAATCTTGTATTTAATGTGTCACTGTAACACTGTATTATTAGCTGTCCCCTTCTAATCTTGTATTTAATGTGTCACTGTAACACTGTATTATTAGCTGTCCCCTTCTAATCTTGTATTTAATGTGTCACTGTAACACTGTATTATTAGCTGTCCCCTTCTAATCTTGTATTTAATGTGTCACTGTAACACTGTATTATTAGCTGTCCCCTTCTAATCTTGTATTTAATGTGTCACTGTAACACTGTATTATTAGCTGTCCCCTTCTAATCTTGTATTTAATGTGTCACTGTAACACTGTATTATTAGCTGTCCCCTTCTAATCTTGTATTTAATGTGTCACTGTAACACTGTATTATTAGCTGTCCCCTTCTAATCTTGTATTTAATGTGTCACTGTAACACTGTATTATTAGCTGTCCCCTTCTAATCTTGTATTTAATGTGTCACTGTAACACTGTATTATTAGC
>NW_022979557.1:0-53146 GCF_902652985.1 Pecten maximus
AAGATTTATAACCATTTTCAAAAAAAAAGATTTATTTGGGATAGAGTTGTTTGATTTCAAATAGGTTTTTGAAAACAAAATGTGTAGGGAATTGTGTCATAATATTTTGCAATGATTTTAGTTAGTTTGGTTTTACCATGGTTTTGGTTAAGTTCATTTACATTCTTTATTTCATTATTGCTCAAAACTGCATCAAATCAATATAAAACTTGCTTAAAAACCTGTCTTGATAGGATGATTGATTGGAGATAACTCACCTGTTTGATGTTTTTTAGGTTGGCATTATTTATAAGCATTATACTCAATGATTAGTGTTAATTAAATACTTATTTCATTTTATATAACAAGCCCAAAGTAACTTATATAATATTCATAGGCCTTCATGATCTGGACATTTGACGTTGAGGTCCCACTGTCTAAAACTTTCCTACAATGATTATTGCCCGTGAAGAGAGACTGTATTTTTAGGTCATCTGACCCGAAGGGTCAGGATGACCTATAGTCATCATGCTTCGTCCGTCGTCGTGCGCCGTGCGCCGTGCGCCGTCCGCCGTGCGCCGTGCGTAAACTTTTCACATTTCAAACTTCTTCTCAAGTTTCACCAGTGGGATTGAGCTGAAACTTGCCTGAAATGATCCTGAGATGGTCCTGACCAAGTGTTGTTATTTTTCGGGTAGGTCCGAAATCAAAGATGGCCGCCATAGCCGCCATTTTGAAAACACATTTTAAACTTCTTCTCAAGTTTCATCAGTGCGATAGAGCTGAAATTTGCCTGAAATGATCCTGATATGATGTCGACCAAGTGTTGTTATTTTTTGGGTCAGTCCGAAATCCAAGATGGCCGCCGTGGCCGCCATCTTGAAAAACACATTTTTAACTTCTTCTCAAGTTCCACCAGTGGGATTGAGCTGAAACTTGCCTGAAAGTATCCTGGGATGGTCCTGAGGAAGTGTTGTTATTTTTCAGGTCGGTCAGAAATCCAAGATGGCCGCCATGGCAACCATCTTGAAAAACACATTTTAAACTTCTTCTCCAGTTCCACTGGTGCCATTGACCTGGAAATTAGTGAGGATGTTAAGGAAGGAGAGCCAACAAAGTGTTGTTATTTTTTGGCCCCGTAAAAACTTCGACATCGCAGCCATGGCGGCCATTTTGTAAAATGATTGCGCAATCATGGTTCTTCTAAACAACACCTATTTAAAACTTCTTCTCAAATTCCACCAGTGGGATTCAGCTCTTACTTACCAGAAATGATCCTGAGATGGTCCTGAGGAAGTGTTGTTATTTTTCGGGTCGGTCAGAAATCCAAGATGGCCGCCATGGCAACCATCTTGAAAAACACATTTTAAACTTCTTCTCCCGTTCCACTGATGCCATTGAGCTGGAAATTGGTGAGGATGTTAAGGAAGGAGAGCCAACAAAGTGTTGTTATTTTGCAACCCCGTAAAAACTTTGACATGGCAGCCATGGCGGCCATTTTGAAAAGTGATTGCGCAATCATGGTTCTTCTAAACAACACCTATTTAAAACTTCTTCTCAAATTCCATCAGTGGGATTGAGCTGCAACTTGCCTGAAATGATGCTGGGATGGTCCTGACCAAGTGTTGTTATTTTTCGGGTCGGTCAGAAATCCAAGATGGCCGCCATGGCAACCATGTTGAAAAACACATTTTAAACTTCTTCTCCAGTTCCACTGGTGCCATTGAGCTGGAAATTGGTGAGGATGTTAAGGAAGGAGAGCCAACAAAGTGTTGTTATTTTTCGACCCCGTAAAAACTTTGACATGGCAGCCACGGCGGCCATTTTGTAAAGTGATTGCGCAATCATGGTTCTTCTAAACAACACCTATTTAAAACTTCTTCTCAAATTCCATCAGTGGGATTGAGCTGCAACTTGCCTGAAATGATGCTGGGATGGTCCTGACCAAGTGTTGTTATTTTTCGGGTCAGTCCGAAATCCAAGATGGCCGCCATAGCCGCCATTTTGAAAACACATTTTAAACTTCCTCTCAAGTTCCACCAGAGCTGTTGGGCTGAAACTTGCCTGAAATGATCCTGAGATGATCCCGACCAAGTGTTGTTATTTTTCGGGTCGGTCCGAAATCCAAGATGGCCGCCATAGCCGCCATCTTGAAAAACACATTTTAAACTTCTTCTCAAAATTCACCAATGCTATTGGGCTGAAACTTGCCTGTAATGATTCTGATATGATCCCGACCAAGTGTTGTTATTTTTCGGGTCGGTCCGAAATCCAAGATGGCCTCCATAGCCGCCATCTTGAAAAACACATTTAAACATCTTCTCCAGTTCCACTGGTGCCATTGAGGTGGAAATTGGTGAGGATGTTAAGGAAGGAGGGCCAACAAAGTGTTGTTAATTTTTCGGCCTCGTAAAAACTTTGACATGGCAGCAATGGCGGCCATTTTGTAACATGATTACGCAATCATGGTTTTCCTGAACAACACCTATTTCAAACTTCTTCTCAAATTCCACCGGTGGGATTCAGCTGTAACTTACCAGAAATTATCCTTAGATGGTCCAGACCAAGTGTTATTATTTATTGGGTCGGTCAGAAATCCAAGATGGCCACCATGGCCAACAGTGCCACTATATACTTGCTACAGAGAATGCATACTACAATAAAATAAGGGTTTTAATTTAGAGTCAGATGACCGTTAAGGCCCATGGGCCTCTTGTTTGTCATAGACAGCTGTTCACATATTGGGTAAGTCACTGGAGTGGCTCCTAATAGGTATGGGGTCCTCTCTCCACTAAACAGTAGGATGTTGTACCTTCAGTATTAACACACTCTTGGTCATGACAGTCCAAGAGACCGGTTCTCCTCGACCAGATTTCTTTCTAATACTGGTCATACTCTCTGTGTTAATTTTCACAATCTGTTCTCCAACACATTGGTTTGCTGTGTTTTGGAGACCAGTGTGGGAAGGTGGGGTAATGTTGGCAGTAAGGCATATCTCAATCATAGCTGCGTTGACACCGAGGCTCCCATCGGTGCAGTCTACATGGCTGTATTCAGAGTTTATCATTTCCGTCCCCTTGACTTTGTCTCCTCCTCCTCATACAACTTGTAATGGCTGCTGACATATTGGCAGGTATAACACCGCAGTCTCTCCGACCAACCCCATCCCCACTGCTTTGAACTCTGAGAATCAAACTTCAGATATCCTTTGCACTCTCAGTGCTCCAGAATAATATTGTTCTAGTCTCTCCACATCAATTGGCCGTAATAACTTGTATGTGTAGTTGTTAGGATCTCGTAGAGTAGTCAAAATGTAGGTGTCAGTGATGGAGTTTCAGGATATTCATATCAATTGGAATCCCAGCAGCTTAAATGTAGTCATTTCACCCTTGTTATCAATCTTGAGTCTTGGGTTAGCCTGTTCAAAGGCACTGGCATAAAATACAAAAAAATACTTAATTGAGTAGTAAAACCTTTATAACTCACTAACTGAAAATCATATGGTCATTGTATTTACTGATATGATAGAATTATATGTATATTACTTGTGTGCCAAATATGAAATAATTCTGTTAAAAACAGTGCTATCTGTGAATGAATATTTGCTTGTATTTTCCAGTAAAACTATGCAGTCATATGGAGTTTGGAACTTCTCTCTCAGACCAAGGGGGGTAACTTCATATTGAATAAGATGATGGACACCTGTCATCATTGAAACTTCACAACTTTATTTGGAATCATCTTCACTTTTGAAAATACAGGTAAATGAGTGAATCAAAGTCAATAATTCTTTGCTTTATAGTTCTCACAGAAGCATGTTAACCAATCAGCACGGGTTGTATGAGAATGTATTCTGGTAAGAAAATCAAGTTTTCCATGTTAATGGTACAGCTGTATTTGATTGAAATGTTTAGGTGTAATGTTGACCTATCTGATATTTATTTGAAGTATGTATTCCAAACTGTCAGAATATACTGATTTTGCTGTACTGACATGTACCTCCTGGCTGATTTACTCAGGTGTGAATTGACCAGGTATTTCCCCATTAGTTTGTGTCTATATCTTCAGCCATCTCTGACTTGAATTGAACTTCAAATTAATTAATTATATAGGGGCTGATTTACTTACATTACTTTAAATCTGTTAGACATATACAGGACAACCAATTTTGAAATTTTCATTAAATAATTTTAAATATTTTCATAATACATATGTACATCTGTATATATCTACTCTAAAATTTCGCAGAGGTTCTTTTTGGTCATAGTCTCTAGGTCCTGACCTCTGATCTTGTATTTAATGTGTCACTGTAACACTGTATTATTAGCTGTCCCCTTCTAATCTTGTATTTAATGTGTCACTGTAACACTGTATTATTAGCTGTCCCCTTCTAATCTTGTATTTAATGTGTCGCTGTAACACTGTATTATTAGCTGTCCCGTTCAGATCTTGTATTTAATGTGTCACTGTAACACTGTATTATTAGCTGTCCCATTCTAATCTTGTATTTAATGTGTCACTGTAACACTGTATTATTAGCTGTCCCCTTCTAATCTTGTATTTAATGTGTCACTGTAACACTGTATTATTAGCTGTCCCCTTCTAATCTTGTATTTAATGTGTCACTGTAACACTGTATTATTAGCTGTCCCCTTCTAATCTTGTATTTAATGTGTCACTGTAACACTGTATTATTAGCTGTCCCCTTCTAATCTTGTATTTAATGTGTCACTGTAACACTGTATTATTAGCTGTCCCCTTCTAGATCTTGTATTTAATGTGTCACTGTAACACTGTATTATTAGCTGTCCCCTTCTAATCTTGTATTTAATGTGTCACTGTAACACTGTATTATTAGCTGTCCCCTTCTGATCATCTTGTATTTAATGTGTCACTGTAACACTGTATTATTAGCTGTCCCCTTCTAATCTTGTATTTAATGTGTCACTGTAACACTGTATTATTAGCTGTCCCCTTCTAATCTTGTATTTAATGTGTCACTGTAACACTGTATTATTAGCTGTCCCCTTCTAATCTTGTATTTAATGTGTCACTGTAACACTGTATTATTAGCTGTCCCCTTCTAATCTTGTATTTAATGTGTCACTGTAACACTGTATTATTAGCTGTCCCCTTCTGATCATCTTGTATTTAATGTGTCACTGTAACACTGTATTATTAGCTGTCCCCTTCTAATCTTGTATTTAATGTGTCACTGTAACACTGTATTATTAGCTGTCCCCTTCTGATCATCTTGTATTTAATGTGTCACTGTAACACTGTATTATTAGCTGTCCCCTTCTAATCTTGTATTTAATGTGTCACTGTAACACTGTATTATTAGCTGTCCCCTTCTAATCTTGTATTTAATGTGTCACTGTAACACTGTATTATTAGCTGTCCCCTTCTAATCTTGTATTTAATGTGTCACTGTAACACTGTATTATTAGCTGTCCCCTTCTAATCTTGTATTTAATGTGTCACTGTAACACTGTATTATTAGCTGTCCCCTTCTAATCTTGTATTTAATGTGTCACTGTAACACTGTATTATTAGCTGTCCCCTTCTAATCTTGTATTTAATGTGTCACTGTAACACTGTATTATTAGCTGTCCCCTTCTAATCTTGTATTTAATGTGTCACTGTAACACTGTATTATTAGCTGTCCCCTTCTAATCTTGTATTTAATGTGTCACTGTAACACTGTATTATTAGCTGTCCCCTTCTAATCTTGTATTTAATGTGTCACTGTAACACTGTATTATTAGCTGTCCCCTTCTAATCTTGTATTTAATGTGTCACTGTAACACTGTATTATTAGCTGTCCCCTTCTAATCTTGTATTTAATGTGTCACTGTAACACTGTATTATTAGCTGTCCCCTTCTAATCTTGTATTTAATGTGTCACTGTAACACTGTATTATTAGCTGTCCCCTTCTAATCTTGTATTTAATGTGTCACTGTAACACTGTATTATTAGCTGTCCCCTTCTAATCTTGTATTTAATGTGTCACTGTAACACTGTATTATTAGCTGTCCCCTTCTAATCTTGTATTTAATGTGTCACTGTAACACTGTATTATTAGCTGTCCCCTTCTAATCTTGTATTTAATGTGTCACTGTAACACTGTATTATTAGCTGTCCCCTTCTGATCATCTTGTATTTAATGTGTCACTGTAACACTGTATTATTAGCTGTCCCCTTCTAATCTTGTATTTAATGTGTCACTGTAACACTGTATTATTAGCTGTCCCCTTCTAATCTTGTATTTAATGTGTCACTGTAACACTGTATTATTAGCTGTCCCCTTCTAATCTTGTATTTAATGTGTCACTGTAACACTGTATTATTAGCTGTCCCCTTCTAATCTTGTATTTAATGTGTCACTGTAACACTGTATTATTAGCTGTCCCCTTCTAATCTTGTATTTAATGTGTCACTGTAACACTGTATTATTAGCTGTCCCCTTCTAATCTTGTATTTAATGTGTCACTGTAACACTGTATTATTAGCTGTCCCCTTCTAATCTTGTATTTAATGTGTCACTGTAACACTGTATTATTAGCTGTCCCCTTCTAATCTTGTATTTAATGTGTCACTGTAACACTGTATTATTAGCTGTCCCTTCTAATCTTGTATTTAATGTGTCACTGTAACACTGTATTATTAGCTGTCCCCTTCTAATCTTGTATTTAATGTGTCACTGTAACACTGTATTATTAGCTGTCCCCTTCTAATCTTGTATTTAATGTGTCACTGTAACACTGTATTATTAGCTGTCCCCTTCTGATCTTGTATTTAATGTGTCACTGTAACACTGTATTATTAGCTGTCCCTCTTCTAATCTTGTATTTAATGTGTCACTGTAACACTGTATTATTAGCTGTCCCCTTCTAATCTTGTATTTAATGTGTCACTGTAACACTGTATTATTAGCTGTCCCCTTCTGATCTTGTATTTAATGTGTCACTGTAACACTGTATTATTAGCTGTCCCCTTCTAATCTTGTATTTAATGTGTCACTGTAACACTGTATTATTAGCTGTCCCCTTCTAATCTTGTATTTAATGTGTCACTGTAACACTGTATTATTAGCTGTCCCCTTCTAATCTTGTATTTAATGTGTCACTGTAACACTGTATTATTAGCTGTCCCCTTCTAATCTTGTATTTAATGTGTCACTGTAACACTGTATTATTAGCTGTCCCCTTCTAATCTTGTATTTAATGTGTCACTGTAACACTGTATTATTAGCTGTCCCCTTCTAATCTTGTATTTAATGTGTCACTGTAACACTGTATTATTAGCTGTCCCCTTCTAATCTTGTATTTAATGTGTCACTGTAACACTGTATTATTAGCTGTCCCCTTCTAATCTTGTATTTAATGTGTCACTGTAACACTGTATTATTAGCTGTCCCCTTCTAATCTTGTATTTAATGTGTCACTGTAACACTGTATTATTAGCTGTCCCCTTCTAATCTTGTATTTAATGTGTCACTGTAACACTGTATTATTAGCTGTCCCCTTCTAATCTTGTATTTAATGTGTCACTGTAACACTGTATTATTAGCTGTCCCCTTCTAATCTTGTATTTAATGTGTCACTGTAACACTGTATTATTAGCTGTCCCCTTCTGATCTCTTGTATTTAATGTGTCACTGTAACACTGTATTATTAGCTGTCCCCTTCTAATCTTGTATTTAATGTGTCACTGTAACACTGTATTATTAGCTGTCCCTTCTAATCTTGTATTTAATGTGTCACTGTAACACTGTATTATTAGCTGTCCCCTTCTAATCTTGTATTTAATGTGTCACTGTAACACTGTATTATTAGCTGTCCCCTTCTAATCTTGTATTTAATGTGTCACTGTAACACTGTATTATTAGCTGTCCCCTTCTAATCTTGTATTTAATGTGTCACTGTAACACTGTATTATTAGCTGTCCCCTTCTAATCTTGTATTTAATGTGTCACTGTAACACTGTATTATTAGCTGTCCCCTTCTAATCTTGTATTTAATGTGTCACTGTAACACTGTATTATTAGCTGTCCCCTTCTAATCTTGTATTTAATGTGTCACTGTAACACTGTATTATTAGCTGTCTCCTTCTGATCTTGTATTTAATGTGTCACTGTAACACTGTATTATTAGCTGTCCCCTTCTAATCTTGTATTTAATGTGTCACTGTAACACTGTATTATTAGCTGTCCCCTTCTAATCTTGTATTTAATGTGTCACTGTAACACTGTATTATTAGCTGTCCCCTTCTAATCTTGTATTTAATGTGTCACTGTAACACTGTATTATTAGCTGTCCCCTTCTAATCTTGTATTTAATGTGTCACTGTAACACTGTATTATTAGCTGTCCCCTTCTAATCTTGTATTTAATGTGTCACTGTAACACTGTATTATTAGCTGTCCCCTTCTGATCTTGTATTTAATGTGTCACTGTAACACTGTATTATTAGCTGTCCCCTTCTGATCTTGTATTTAATGTGTCACTGTAACACTGTATTATTAGCTGTCCTCTTCTAATCTTGTATTTAATGTGTCACTGTAACACTGTATTATTAGCTGTCCCCTTCTAATCTTGTATTTAATGTGTCACTGTAACACTGTATTATTAGCTGTCCCCTTCTAATCTTGTATTTAATGTGTCACTGTAACACTGTATTATTAGCTGTCCCCTTCTAATCTTGTATTTAATGTGTCACTGTAACACTGTATTATTAGCTGTCCCCTTCTAATCTTGTATTTAATGTGTCACTGTAACACTGTATTATTAGCTGTCCCCTTCTAATCTTGTATTTAATGTGTCACTGTAACACTGTATTATTAGCTGTCCCCTTCTAATCTTGTATTTAATGTGTCACTGTAACACTGTATTATTAGCTGTCCCTTCTAATCTTGTATTTAATGTGTCACTGTAACACTGTATTATTAGCTGTCCCCTTCTAATCTTGTATTTAATGTGTCACTGTAACACTGTATTATTAGCTGTCCCCTTCTAATCTTGTATTTAATGTGTCACTGTAACACTGTATTATTAGCTGTCCCCTTCTAATCTTGTATTTAATGTGTCACTGTAACACTGTATTATTAGCTGTCCCCTTCTAATCTTGTATTTAATGTGTCACTGTAACACTGTATTATTAGCTGTCCCCTTCTAATCTTGTATTTAATGTGTCACTGTAACACTGTATTATTAGCTGTCCCCTTCTAATCTTGTATTTAATGTGTCACTGTAACACTGTATTATTAGCTGTCCCCTTCTAATCTTGTATTTAATGTGTCACTGTAAATTAAACATTGTCCTTATAGTGACCATAAGTCTATTTCAATGAAATTACTTTTATATGAGTCTGTTAGAGGGCCGGGTTCATGGAAATTAAGTGAAAAGGTTATTAAAAGTGATATTTTTCAAAATTCATTAGAAGCTTGCTGGAAACATTGGATAAAAGAAATAGACATGTATGAAACTATTCTTGAATGGTGGGATATTACTAAAATAAAGATAAAAGAACTGGCAATGGAAGTTGGAAAGAAGATTAATATTAAAGTAAAGGAAATAACAAAAATTGAAGATCAACTAGATACACTTGTTAAGGCCAATTTTAATGATCCAGTAACCCTTAATACAATAGAAAAGTTGCAAACTAAAATCAAACAATACCATAATAATAGAGCAGATGCTGCAAAAGTCCGATCAAGAGTCCAAGATTACGAAGAAGGAGAAAAATCAACAAGGTATTTCTTTGGAATAGAAAAGAAAAATGCAGAAAATACACAATGGTTCAGAATAAAAAATGAGGAAGGACACTATGTAACTGGGATTGATAATATACTTTATGAACAAACAAAATTCTATAAAAAAAACTCTTCAGCTCAGAGGGGTGGGATAATGACAAAGCGGAACAGTTAACAGAACGTATAGAAAATAAACTAACAGAAGAAGAAAGCACTTTTATAGAAAGACCTATAGAACAGAAAGAAATCACTACAGCAATAAATGACTTAAAATTAAATAAATCTCCTGGAGAAGATGGTATAACAGCTGAATTTTACAAAACATACTGGTACTTAATAAAAGATGAAATTATAAAATTGTTTATGGAAATTTTCAGTAAAAATAAGTTAACAAACTCACAACATAATGGTATTATAAAACTGCTTTATAAGAAAGGTGAGCGAGAAGATATTAAGAATTGGCGACCATTGACACTGTTGAATACTGATTATAAAATAATTGCAAAAATTTTAAGTAATAGATTGAAAACAATACTACCAAAAATAATTCATACAGATCAAAAAGGATTTGTAGCAGGCCGAAACATTATGGATGCTAACAGACTTTTGCAAGATATAATTGATTATTGTGGCATTGAAAACCAAGAAGGATCCATGATATTTTTAGACCAACAAAAAGCCTTTGACAGAATTGAATGGGGATGGGTAATGAAATGCTTACATGATTTTAAATTTGGCAATATTTTTTGTAATTGGATAAATATGCTGTTAGTTAACTCAAAAACATGTATACAAACAAATGGTTTTACCTCCTCTTACTTTGAAATTACAAGATCAGCCCGTCAAGGCTGCCCGATTTCACCGTTACTATATATACTACAGGCTGAACCACTTGCCTGTGCAATTAGATCAGATACAGAAATAAAGGGAATAAAACTACCAGGGAATATTGAATCTAAATTAAACATGTTCGCCGATGACACACAACTCATGAACAAAACAGAAAAATCTATTGAGCAAACATTTAAATGGTTAAAACTATATGAACAAGCATCTGGGTCAAAAATAAAGTACACTAAAACAGAAGGAATATACTTGGGGCCATGGAAAAACAAAGAACCAATATTCACAAAAATAAAATGGACAAAAACTGCTGTTAAAACATTAGGCATTTTCCATGGGCATGTGATCGACAATGATAAAATATGGAAAGACAAAATACAGAAGATAAAGAACTGTCTCCAAGTGTGGAAAACTAGGAATCTCACTCTTAAGGGGAAAACACTTATAATAAAATCTTTCATAATATCCTTGATAGGGTTTGAAATAGAAGCCAGAGGCATTCCTGAGAAATACGTGCAAGAAATAAACAAATTAATATGGGATTATATATGGGATGGGAAAGTAAATCTAGTAGAGAGGAAAGTCTGCTGTAACAGTAGAATAGATGGAGGTATAGGAATGATAAATTTAATGCAATTTATAGAAAATAAACAAGTAAAAACAATATACAAAATCCTACACACAAAGACTGAGGCTTGGAATGCTATTGGAAAATCCTATTTGAAAATATTGGACAATAAATATATGCAAAGTAACTTCTTAGCAAGCTGCTCAGACTTGAAAGGATTAAACATTATCAATAAAATTCCTAAGTTTTATTACAATAATTTAAAAGCATGGGCAAATATGAAATCAAAAATACAGTGGAACTTCGTTAACTCGAAGTCGACGGGACCACGAAAAAACTTCGAGTTATCCGAGTGTTCGAATTAAGCGAGTTATCGTTTTTGGTGAAAAGTTTGGTCAATATTTGTCAACATTATATAATCATTATAACTTCGCTCTGTCGCTCATCAGTTTAGTGTGAAGACTGGTCAATACATGTAAATATATATGTAATGTTTCGTTATGTCACTTGTAATTTGGTGTAGTTTTGCCGATATACAGTCACGATAAAGTTTCTTTCACTTAGTCACTTCAATAACGGTCTGATGTGCAAGTCATGTTTGCAAAAGGTAAACGGTAAAGTTATTAATGTCAAAACAAATAACCGTTTAAGTTTAACACAGATTGCATACAAAATGTAACAGAACCATTACCTTTTATTGGACATATATAAAATACTGTTTGATCGGCCTACTTACTTTTTATTGATAACCACGCCATTTCCATGTGTATTAGCACCGGAAGTTGGGCTGCGCATGTGCGTATAAAATGTTACTGTAACTGAGTTGGCGTTTTATCCGATTTAATAGACAGCACTGACCGTTACAGTTGTACTCTGAACACCTCGGCAGTAATTACGCTATTGTTTCAGCAGTTTAAAGATTTAATAGGCGCCGGTGACTGTGTCATTTCTACACCTGTAAAAACATCAGCCGGGTAGATCTACCGGTGTGTCAGAGATTAGTTCCGCTTGAGCGAACGGGTAGAGGAGTTATTGACTATCGTGTGTACTGATATCGGCGACCGCCTTGGGGAAATTACCTGATGTAAGTAAAGCAGTACTTTTTATCACCAAGACTTGTTGTTATAAGATTCAACCGACAATTTCTTTTATGAATTTATGAAACACTTATAATAGCATGTAGGTTAGTAGTGCCGATATGTTCAGTATTACAAACGGAATTTAGCTCTTAAAAAATGTCGGCGTTTGCCACCGATCGACGAAAATTGTACTTCGAGTTATTCGAACATTTCAAGTAGGATTTTTTTTGTTGGGACCAAATTTTTACTTCGTATTATCCGAGTTTTTCGAGTTATCCGAATTCGAATTTTCCGAGTTTTTTTTACTAAGATAAAGAGAGAATTCGGCCGGGACCGGCGAGGTACTTCGAGTTAAGCGGGGTATTCGAGTTATCCGAGTTCGAGTTAACGAAGTTCCACTGTAGTTCTAGAAGGAATCTCACAAATTTCATCACAGCCACTGTTTGGAAACAAAAACATACAGCTAAACAGACAACCATTATTTATACCATCCTTTTCAAAAAGTGGCATTAAAAAAATATCAGACTTATGGGATTGGGATAGGAATCAATTTATAAATAACCAACATTTATTAAGAAAACTTGTTGTTAGAACAAACTGGATTGCAGAAATAACAAAAATAAAGAAAGCTATACCTAAACAATATATTGAGATTATGCAAGGACAAGAACCTGACAGAACAGCTGGTGCTAAAAAACAAAAAATATATGTTAACAATAAGTTAGAGATATGTGTCTTGAAAATAAATCATTTTAAAATTTTAAAACCACATGAACTAAAATTTTCAATTCTCCACAATATTTCAGATCCAACTGTAAGACCTAAATCAGAAATGAAATGGAATACTCATTTTCATAAGGAAATACCATGGGAGAAAGTATGGGAAAACTTCAAAAATACTGACATTGCAATAACTAGCAAGATAGAAGAACTTCATTGGAAAAGTATTCATAAAATTATATACACTGAAAGCAAATTAAATTTAATGAACAGATCTAATGGCTTATGTCACATGTGTAACACTGAAACTGAAACTCTAACTCACTTGTTTTTTCATTGTACATTTTCAAATCAGCTATTAGATATATTTCATGTTAACTTGTACAATAACCCTGTTCATGTCACAGCTAATCAAATATGGAATATTGACGAAGAGAAGATGATACTAGGAGATACAACTGATAACATCACAGCCACCATAGCTAACACAATTATCTTGACAACTAAATGGGTCATATGGAAGGCTAGAAACATTAAAAAATTTCAAAACAAAACAACGTCTCCACAATCGGCTTATAAAATACTGAAGAAATTATTGAAAGAAAACATATCACTTTACATTAAAATTATACCCGACGCTAAAAAGAGATGTTTGATATCAAAATATCGAACACTATTACAAGAAATTTGATCTGGTTACTTACAAACAACGTGCTACGACAAACCGGAAGTAAATATTGAGTATTGTATAAAGGCCAAAATAGTCGAATACCAAAATTTGGGCTAACCACTTGATATTTTTTTTTATAATATACCGATTATAGTAGACCAAAGTAGTAGAAGAAAAAATGTGTGTTAGTATAGATTATAAGTGATATTGTGTGTATATAATTTAGATTGAACGAAAATGTTCAGAGTGTACAGTACATGTATGTAAAATATGAAAAGAATGTGTGAGGGGATAGGATCTCTGATGAGTGAGAGATAGGATGTCTGATGAGTGAGAGATAGGATGTCTGATGAGTGAAAGCCCTCCTGCGTGAGGACATTTGTTAATATATATATACATGCTTGTTGAATAAAATTGATTTTGACAAAAAAAAAAAAAAAAAATGTGTCACTGTAACACTGTATTATTAGCTGTCCCCTTCTAATCTTGTATTTAATGTGTCACTGTAACACTGTATTATTAGCTGTCCCCTTCTGATCATCTTGTATTTAATGTGTCACTGATGGTGTTTGTGGAATTTTCTCTTGTTTTACAGATGAGCCAGTTGTCTGATTACTGATGATCCTGGAGTTCCATATCACCCAACCCGCCTTAGACTGTAGTATTACAGAGTGTCCGATACCATGATTCCCTATGTGTGGGCTCTAGCGGGGAAGTTCCTGTGCCAGGTGACAGTCTTTGGATTCGTTTTCTGTAGTAGTCTGTTGAAAGCTTCACATTTAAGCCATGCACGTACCATTATGAGATGGTGGGCTATTCAAATCCTGTTGTGTCCTAATGGTCCATTGACCGTTCATCTATCTCTCCATAAACAATTGTTATCGCTTTTTCTCAGAAAGTACCAAAGGGATCTTTCTCAAATTTCATATGTATGTTAATTATGCATATTGGCTTTTAGGACAAATCGGAAAACAACGTTAAAAGTACTAAAGTGATCTTTCTCAAATTTCAAATAGAAAAATAAAATGTACTTAAAGTATAACAGTAGTGAAATGTAAAGTTTAAATATTTTATTTCAACTGTCAACTGGATTATGTTTTAAACTAGTCATGATTGAACTTCTAAATGAAGTTAATTTAAATAAGGAGTTTGTTTTCCACTTAAAAATTGTCTTTTTTTGTGTCATTGTTGCTGCTCTATACAATTAAACACTGTCTAGTACATGTACAAACATTTAACCAAATTATCTTAATTAAGCAGATTTATCTACATCATATAATTATATTGTATGTTTGATCATTTCTTGGTTTATTTTGTATAAAGTCCTATTAACAGCCAGGGTCATATAAAGACGTGCCAGGTTTTGGAGTTGGAGGAAAGCTTTTTTAAGAGTACCCAGATAAAAACCACTGGTCTACGGTCAGTACCAGGCAACTGCCCTGTGTGGGTTTTGAACTCGTAACCAAGAGGTGGAGGGCTTAGTGATAATTTGTCAGGACAACTTAACCACTCGGCCACCAAAGGTATAGGAGGTATTTATCAGCAGGTTCAATGAAATTAATTTTTTTAGATACACTGACTCATGTGATGTGATGAGTGCAGTGTCGTGTGCCATGGAGGTTGTTTTGATAATATCCGAAACAGACCTGATTTCCGGGAGGTAATGACTGTTATTAAGTATTACATCAGAACGAGAACGAGGCGCGGCCGTAGCCAGTCCACTTTCATCGGGCTCCTACAAAAACGTTATTTTCCCTTATCTATAAGGGATTTTGAATCTTAATTTTTTTATATGGATTAGTTTGCTACCTCAACATTCAGAACGTGGCTAATCATTTCTGACATTTTGAGTGTAAATGTGTCTTTTGGACTAGACATGGATTGAGTGTCGCGAGTGACTACTGTTCAGCACTTACCTGCATATACCTGCGTACTATATAGGTATATTGGCCACTACATACGGACTATCCTTGAGAATCATGCCAGCTAGCAATAAACCTCAGCGGGTACAGAGTGTGACCACTAGCAGGACCAGTGGTATTGGTGCGAAAACTACTGACGATAGACTGGACGAGATTTATACCATTCTAAAGTCCCTAGTTACGGAGGAGGTATTGGAGAAGAAATTAGAAAAGTTGCGTATAGACATTCAACTAGAGCACGCCGAGCGTATTGAGGCTCTTGAGGACCGAGTTGGTGATTTAGAGCAGGAGAATGAGGACTTAAATGTGAATAGCCGGGTATCGGAAATGGCGGGAAAACAGAACGACCTCGAACAACACGGCCGGAAGAATTCATTACGTATATCTGGACTAAAAGACACCGAGAGAGAATCAGTGGAGCAGTGTGTTCAGGGTATCGTGACATTTGTACGGGACACTTTGAAGGTACCGATTGATGGTAAAGACATCGATATCGCCCACAGACTGGGACGTTTTGATAGTGCTAAACCAAGGAACATTATCGTTAAGTTCACCCATAGACGCAAGAAGCAAGAGATTATCCATGCGCGTAGGAACCTAAGGGGAACGGGATTTGTTATCTTTGAGGACTTAACCCATTACAACCAACAGAGACTTAGAGATGCTTATCACCTTGATTGTGTCAAGAACTCTTATAGTATCGACGGGAAGTTGTTCGTGGTGCTAAATAATGGAAAGAAGCGCAGACTGTCGTTGGAAACCCCACTTGAAGAGAACTTTCTCATGAATGACACCAACTTTCGCTTTAGGAAGTGACTGGATTAAGTAAAGATCGGTGGTGACATTTGGTCAGTATCGTTACTGACTTACCGATCAATTCAAAATACTGTGTAACGTGTGTGTCGTTTTTATGAGTTATAATCATGTATGTTTCCTACTGAGTGTGTGTTTTCTTTTTGTGTTGTGAAAGTCGATTCCAATTGGAGTGTATATTTGGACTAAGGATCCTAACATACAGGTAAGTGTTCCACACTAGCGCACACTGATATACTGATATAGGCCGATATTGAAAAAAAATAGTGATATATGTATGCTTCAATGATCTCGCTTTCTTTTATTAAATATTTGTATCAAATATGTTTATTATTTAGATCTTACCAGTGCCTCTCAATAGAAGCATTCATATATAGTTGTAATTTGTCGTTTGGCTGTGCTTGCTTTTAAAAAATATTAATTTAATATCGTTTTCCGGAAATCCGTCGCTCATTGAGTTTGGGTTCTAGAATTACCAATTTACTTCCGGTTGACACAACCTGTATGTTTTCGTAGGTTCCACGGTCCCTCTCCAACTGTTGAATGTTTGTGGTATAGACCTACTATACTGTAAGAGAACGGAAGTGTGCTTAGGAAAATCCTGAACAATACAAGTTCGTTTTATGGTATTGAGTCGTACGTTAACGATAATAGTTTATGTTTCCGGATATATGATCCCTTCGTTTAAGCAAGTGCGCGCATTTAGATTTCACCATGAGTTTCCGGTCTTGTATTGCCAGTGTCCTGAATAGTGCAGCGGGTGTGTGTATGTAAGTGTTTGACAGTAGTCATGTTTTGTTTATGATCTAGAAATATGTTTTTATGTCTGTTCCTTTTTCTGTCTCTCTTTTCTTTTTCCAACTGTTTCATGGGGGATTTAAAATTAACTTTTGAGGCTTCTATTTTCGATATAACATGAGTATCACTGTGCTATCGGCGAACTGTCAGGGCTTGGGGGATAAAATTAAAAGAAAAGACGTATTCTCCTATTTAAGAGATAAACGGTACAGTATTTACTGTCTCCAAGACACCCATTTCTCGTTTGACCAGGAAAATATTATAAGAAATGAATGGGGATATCAATGTTATTTTAGTTCTTTTAAATCCAATTCATGTGGGGTGGCAATCCTTTTAAACAATAATTTCGAGGCCAAGGTATATAGAGAAAAGTGCGATTTACAGGGTAATTTTCTTGCGCTTGATATTGATATTGATGGGTCTAGGACAACTCTTATTTCCGTATATGGTCCAAATCAGGATACCCCAGATTTTTACAATCAAGTAACTGAAATAGTGGATAGTTTTGGAAATGAGAACATTATTATATGTGGGGATTTTAACTTAGTTTTAAAACCATCATTAGATTATGATAATAATTATAGATTTGTAAATAATAGTACTGCGAGGGAAAAGGTATTGGAAATTATTGAAAATACTAATCTAATTGACATTTATAGGGAACACCACCCTGATACTAGGCGCTAAACTTGGAGGCGTGCTAATCCATTAAAGCAGGCCAGACTAGATTTTTTTCTTGTCTCCGAATCTCTCTTGTCAAGTGTAAATAAGTCATCAATAGAACCAGGTTATAGGTCTGATCACTCTACCCCTCTATTACCTATAACTTTTAACAAATTTAAGAAAGGGAAAGGTATTTGGAAATTTAACAACTCTTTATTATATGAATCAGACTATCTTGATTTGGTAAAAAAATGTATTGACAGTATTAAATTACAATATTGTCTACCTGTTTATAACCCTGATTCTCTAAATCTTATTCCTGATTGTGATATTCAATTTCTCATAAATGATCAACTTTTTTTAGAAACTTTATTAATGGAAATAAGGGGTAAATCTATTTCATATTCTTCTTACAGGAAAAAGCAGTTAAATCTCAGAGAGGAAAATATTAAGAAATTCATAGCAATTACTGAGGCTGAAACAAATCCTGATCATACACAATTAGATGAGAAAAGAAAAGAATTAAAGTCTATTCGTTTGAAAAAGGTTAGAGGTAGTATCATTAGATCTAGGGCAAAATGGATAGAGGAGGGAGAAAAACCTACTTCTTACTTTTTTAATCTTGAAAACAGAAATTATACTTCCAAAATTATTCCAAAAATACAGACAGAACATGATCATTTTATAACGAAACAAGAAGACATTTTATCAGAAGTACAGTCATTTATGAAAATTTATATAGATATAGGGAAGTGGAAAATATAGATTTAGAAGCACATCTCCAAAATTGTAACATGTCAAGGTTAAGTAATCATGATTCTGACAGTCTAGAGGGTATTATAACATTTGATGAAGCTGGGAAAACACTAAAAGAGATGAAAAATAATAAAAGTCTTGGGTCTGATGGTTTCACATCTGAGTTTTAGGTTATCATTGTCAAAGTCTGAGTCATCCGAGACTTAAACAGATAACAAAATGACAAATTTTGGTGACTTTCCAACAATATTTCCTTGGAACTGCAAGGGACCCTATAAGGTTCAGACATGAAAAAAGCTTATGAACAATTCTTTCATCTTAAAAACATATCCAACTAAGTTTAAACCTAAATAATAACTATAATATCTCCAACAACGGGGCTTCACAGATACTTCAATTGTTTGCATTCAATTATCTAGAGCCTTTACAACTAGCTGAAAGTAAAAAAAGTAAGCACATATAATTGTATTAAGACCAGTTTGGTATGTGTCAGGGTTACCTTATTGTTAGTGAAAAAGTTTTCAAATGATTATCAAAGGTTAAGCAGATTTGTCGGCATGCAATTGTGAAAAGTTTACTTAGGTTAACAATGCCCAAGACAGAGGTTGCAGTGACCATCAATAAGGCTGTGGTATATAATTACAATACAATAAATATTGTTATTAGATCTGTAATTGGGTAGTAAAAAATTCAAAGAAAAAGAAGTAAAAAAAAAACTAACACTTTCCCACCAGATTTATGTCAGTGATACAGACAGGGTAAAATTGAGATAAACAACTCATTGTTTTACCTGGCACTTGATCTTGTAAATCAAACTGGTCATTCCGAATCACTGTCAAACCCTCACTTCCAATCATGGACATGGCAAATGTTGGATGATCCTGGAGACTGTCAATGCTGGAAGTGGACATGGCAACTGGTGATTGATCGTGAAGATTGCCACTGCTGGGAATGGACATAGCAACTGGTGCTTGATCGTGGAGATTGCCACTGCTGGGAGTGGACATAGCAACTGTTGGAAGGTCCTGGAGATTGCCACTGCTGGGTGTGGACATAGTTACTGGTGGATGGTCCTGGAGATTGCCACTGCTGGGAGTGGACATAGCAACTGGTGGATGATCCTGGAGATTGCCACTGCTGGGAGTGGACATAGTAACTGGTGGATGATCCTGGATATTGCCACTGCTGGGAATGGACATAGCAACTGGTGGATGATCCTGGAGATTGCCACTGCTGGGAGTGGACATAGCAACTGGTGGAAGGTCCTGGAGATTGCCACTGCTGGGAGTGGACATAGCAACTGGTGGAAGGTCCTGGAGATTGCCACTGCTGGGAGTGGACATAGCAACTGGTGGATGATCCTGGAGATTGCCACTGCTGGGAGTGGACATAGCAACTGGTGGAAGGTCCTGGAGATTGCCACTGCTGGGAGTGGACATAGCAACTGGTGGATGGTCCTGGAGATTGCCACTTTGGATACATACTGGCTTCTTTGGTTGCTGTAATAAATACAGTTATTTTTATTGATAAGGATAATGGAGTAATTTGAATCACAATATTTCTTCAATTTCAGGATGAAATTTAAAACAAATGTTTACAATGAAGAAGTTCTCAAGTCTGACCAAATGATTTCAATTTTTCCTTAATCATTAAATGTCATAAATGCTTCCACTCAGTCTACTTATAACCAATGTGACCCTGACCGTACCATAGGAAATAAAAATAATAATAAAGATAAGAGAGGTATATACCATTGCTTTCTATCTATATAAGTGTGATGAACATTTACAATTTAAAGAAGTCGCTAGGTGTTCAACAGGATAGGAAGTGATTAACATTATCAATGCTAAAAGCAAAACAAAAGTTTTCAGTAGACAACTGAGATAAACGAAAAACACAAAAATATGAAAGCCCTATCTACTACATTAAACATTTTTGACACAGGTTAAAAGTTTTTTCAAAAGTAGGTCTCAGTTAGCTATAGGCCACGGTCAAGGTTATGAGGTCTTGAAATGCAGAACCATCAGAAAGCTCTTTTCACAAGGAACACACATGCAAAATATGAAAACCACATCTTTAATGGTTTATTTTATGGCCCAGGTAAAAGTTTTGAGAAGTAGGCCAACGGTTATGGTCAAGGTCACAAGATCCGCCAGTTCCAATGAAATAGTGTTGTCACAAGGAATACACATGCCAAATATCTAAGCTGTACCTTCACACAACACTGTTTTAAAACTGTATATAGGTATCCTGACCCTTTGGGTCAGATGACCTAAAATTGATATACTACTTACGGTTCTCCACCAATAATTACAATCATCTCCTGACCCATAGTTATAAGTTAATTCTTCTCCAACATCAATGTCCTTCTTGGCAAAAAATACTGGAAAACTAGTTCCATCGACTTCTACAAGTTTTGGAATAAGATTAGGAGTCAGGTGGTTGTCATTTATCAGCCTTCCATGTGAACCGTCTTCCTTGGATGCATCAATCCTGTATGAAGTCAACATATATATAATCCTGTTAACCTTTCTTGGGAATTTAATACCCACTACCTAGCAGGTCTCTCATTTACACAAACAATTTAAATTCTCTCTTTTTCAATGAAGGAATAAGTATTCTCGACAAGAATCTAAACATGCCACTTGGCACTTCAAGAAATTCGAACAGTTACAAAATAATTTTACATTGTTAATATAGACTAACACATATAGTAATATAGAAGCTCTTTTAGTGTTGAAAAAAATTTATTGCTAACTTCTGCACATACCAAAGACGTTTCCTTCCTTTTTTAATTTCAAACGTGTAGGTGTCATCCTCTGGCTCCTGTTCCCTATGGCAACCAGAATAATACACAACATATTCTCCCTTTCCAATAGGTTGCTTAGCGAAGATCCCATGACCTGTAAAATATTTATCATTATTTTTTGTCTCTATTAATTTAAGGGGCATCTAAACAGCAAATCCAGTCAAAACATTGATATTTTACAGGCCTATAAATCCCTATTATGGTGCAATGTCACAGAAGTAACATGATGAACTTTTAGTATGTATCATGGCAAACCGTGGGACTTGCTGTTGACATGTAATTTGTTAAGCTGTTTGTAAATTTCAACAAAACGTAAGAAAAATGCATGTTTCAGGGGGACATAATTAACTAATTTGTATCCCATATATTACACAAACTTGCCATGTCGTTTTGCTCACAAGTGTCTAAAGCACAAAATAGGAGCATTGGTTTGACCAGCTTTGACGTTATTATATGTATAAACGCTGTTTTTATTTTGACCTTGAATTGCAAATGGCGGTCGTGAATGATATCACACAAATACGGCATATAAGGAGGTATTTAAAACATCAAAAATGCTCTTTTTAGACAATATAAAGTATTCTTGAAGTGGCAAGAAGACTACTTTTATGAAAAAATGTTCAACCGTTGAGTTTGGGGTAAAATATGCCTATTTCTGAAAAAGGCTGCAAACTCACCAGTTTAACAAATTGACTTTAAAATGTTCTTCTTACTATGATGAGATGTCTTAAATGTATGATATAGGAGTATTGTTATTAACTGAAATGCCCCCCTTTAAGCCATATTTGTGTAAAATTATTCACAGCCGCCATTTGCATTCCAAGGTCCAAACAAAATAAGTGTTTATACGTACATACAGTCAAATCCGGTCAAACAAATGCTCCTACCCTGTGCTATAGACACTTGTGATCATAACAGCTTGGCTATTTTTCAGGTTTGGTCATTTGCGTGACTTAGAATTATTCCATGCTACATCTTACCACAAAGTTACTCTATAGAAGAAACTGGTAGCACCTACAGCAAATTATTGGTGATTGTAAGAAGCTACGTGTCCAAACAAACATTTTGGTATATTACATGACATTTTTTGTGCAAATCTTTAGGTATTTTTTCGTGTTTGAAATTCAACATTATTCTGCTATATAGATGACCCTTAACAATTGAAATTTGAAGCAACAATTAAACCATTTCATCACTATCTTACATATAATTGCTTTGCACACAAGAATTATTTACAGTCAAACCTGCATGTTTGTTTAATTAATAAACACAATAGTGATATTACCATCAATTATGAATAATCTTCAAACTTGTTTATATGTCAAAGGATGCTTTACATTTTTCACCACTCTGTCTGATTACCAAGTTTGCTGGAGACCTATTTCTTTTTCTTATCTCTTCTGCTGCTTCTTTGCCACATTTTCGTCGACTTTTTGTGCTTATACGTAAAGACATGTCGTAAAACCATCCAGCATCAAGTTCTAAGAAAATAAAAAGAGAAAAAAACTGCATTTTTGTAACTGATCCTTTAGATAATACAGTGTACCAGTAATTGGTGAACTTTAGTGTTTGATACATGAAAATGTATACACACTCTTTTACGGTGCATGTGTCTGAACACAAGATTTTGAATATCAGACATAAATTTTATGGCTTCACAAAACTAAATATTTTTGTACCAAATATTGGGAGGAAGCACACAATCATATTGACAACTCTCATATGGCATCTGCTTTCACTATCACTGGGTAATTGTACCTTTCTGTGCTGCCATTTAGCCAATGGCTAATTTTCAAATGGTTGGCTCAATATAAATGTCATTTTCACAATTATTTTAGCCAATCTGGCAAAGTAAAATCAAGCATTTCATGTATAATGGCTAAAGTTATTTCAGAAGCTTTAGTCAAATGACTACATTTTTTTAGAAGTCTTTTCCTACCGCTAGCACATGTACAGCCTTTGATGAAAAATATCCTAAGATTCATTTATTATGTCTATGTAAATTAATGGGCTTAGAAGAGGAAACCACTGGGCTGCATAGAAATACTTAAACTTATCTACATTAATTTTGAATTTGTTAAGAGTATGCATGTTCATACAACAAACATCACTGCCATGGTATAGTTTTGACACAGGGATCTTTAAAAAATCTTAACCCTATCTTTTCTATTATTTTTCCTTGTTATTTGTTTAGGATTACTAGTAGCAATATGCATTATTATCAGTTTGTGTTATACAGTGTTAATGTTGATTATATACAATGTAATGTAAAAACTGTAATTTCAAAAAGAATTTCAGGCATATATATATACATTGTATGTAAATATGATACATTTTTACTCACTATTTCTTTATAACATTCGTGATGGAGTCATCATGACTTCACAGTTGCAAATGGATTCCAGTTTTAAAAATTACATACAAACTAAGAACAATAAAGCTGACCAACGTAAATATCAAGACAAGTAGTGCAATTATTAGCATTGTCACTTTCGGCTGCAGATAATCATAGTAAAATGTTTGAAATTGAATAAAAAATAACACTGAAATTATTTACCACACAAAAGTCTCGGCATCTTATAAAATCATAATGCCCAAAAAAAACAATCGCACTGAAAACATAAACAGAACAATCATGTACATCCAAGTTTAAGTCACTACAGAAAGCTGCTGCCTGGCTGTATTCGAAGTCATTAAAGAAAAGGGCCAAACCATTTGGAAATTCTTTTTCCATCACTGCATTCCTTATCAAGAATCGTCCTCATCTCTATGGCCAATAGCAATGAAAAAAATTATCCTGCACAAACCCTAAAAATATCAGACACTCTATTTCATCAAAGAAACATATACACCCAAAACTAAAAATGTTTAGAAAACCATAATGTTCCAGTTTGAATGCTTGACACACTTGCTGAGCATACAAACAGGAGTCATTTCTCAAAAAAAAGAGTAAACAAACTGCCTTTTTCATATTCCAAGCTCCAACCCACTTTTGACTCTAGTCACATGTTTAAATCTTGTTCACTATATTGTTGCAAAACATACTGGAAAATCATGCTTCATTAAAACGTTTCTATGACTGAGATTACAAAAATCTGAGAGACTTCTTAATTGGGACAGCTGTAAATTTATGGAACTGTGTCCCACCAATCTTAAATCTCACAAGTTATTTTTAAAACAGGGCATGACCAGTGAGTGCATTCCTGGGACAGTGACCGAGTGTAGCAAAGTATAATTTTGGAAACTGAATGCATGAACTTTTACTAGGTTCATGACTTTAACCCTGCAGACTGGAATCTCTATTCAATTTTCAAAATAAGACATCAATCAATTCTGGGAGTTTCCACAATCTTGTAACATCTTAAACAAGATCACATGAACCATTACTAGGACTGTCCCAAAGGTCTTGAATTGAAATCTTGCATGTAATTTGATGTGAAACAAGGTATAGTACTGACATAATGGCTGTCCTTAGATAAATTAACTGTGCTGAATCTCCTATGAAACTTCTAGCACAAGACCTGGACCAGTTCTCGGACTCTATGAGTGTTGAGTAGCACAGAAATATTTTTTTTAACATTATTGCAGATAATAATCAACAATTATAAATGCGTCTTGTTTCAACATGACTAATTGATTAGTGGTGACTGGTCAGGACTTAGCAAAAAACACTTTGTCCACTTCTCCAAATGAGCTGATTTCAATGGCACGCCTGTAGATCTGTTATCAAGATTTCATATAAGTTAATTTGTATTTAGAAATGCAAGTAATGAATTTTAACCAATTTCTTTCCTAAGTTGAATAATATACAACAGAAATTCTGCACTGGATACACAACATATGATGTAATAGGGTCCTGAACATAATGTTAATAATATTGACTTCAGCATTCTTGTTTTGTAGGAAAAATTAATTTTTTGTCTTAGCATGTCCTTAATTTGCACCTTTGCATGGCTGACATGTCCATTGAGCCTGCAGACTCGTTTTTTTTTTTATTTAATTGTTTGCCTGGCCTTGCTAGTAGCTGTATTTTCAAACACGAGGCACAAGGGACTTCACTAATCACTCAAACATCAAACACTCAGTCTGCTTATATTATTATAATTATTATTATTTCCTTTTATGTGGTTCCTAAGAAAATAACATTCAAAACATATTCAAAACTTTGAACAACTTCTCTGCAAGGCAATACACCATAATTGCATGTGTGTTAGTTATTTTACACTTTGAAATGACCTTACAATATTCATTTGAAAAATTGTACTTTTATATGAAAGAAAACAAATAATGTGTAGTCATGTACAAATACTTATTGCACAATATATTTTATACCTGATGTATCATACAAAGAAAAGATAAGAAGAAATGGGGGACATTTTCACTGCCACTGATCATTGGCATGGTGAAATAAATTATTTAAAGCCATACCAATTTGGTTCATTTTTCGCTGGATTTACTGATACCCCTTCTGATATAGAAAATAAATAAAACTAAAATGAAAAAATTACTGCTCTAATTTTTAGCTTCAAAGACAAATAACACTCTATTTTTCACGGATTCAAATTTAGAAAGTGCCTTTCCAGATCACTTGAGTGATGTATATATAACAAAGGTAAAAAAGACGTTGTGTTTTTAAACTTTGAAATAAAATGACAGCAAGCAACACAAGGATTTTCAATTGTCTAGAAATGGATATTTAATCATGTCTGTAACAACAGATGATTTACAAAGCACTGCAATGTAGCTTGATGGTAGCCTATCATTTCAAGGTATGATCAGGTAAAGAAATCACATTCTCTTGTGGAAACTGTCAACCCTCATTCGGATGACAACATTGTAATTTCCAATGATATCAATATTGCGATAAGCATGTCACGATTTGAGCACAGAGGTTTGTTACAAATGATATCATATATGAGATGGGTCGCACATATGTATTTCCCTACACAGTGTAGGTATGGGTCATAGAAGTAATATAAACGGTAGTTTCCGGATAACACTGGATCCTTAATTGCAAGCGTATGTTTAATTTGCAGGATACGAAATTACGAATTACTTAAAAATGTTAATATCGGGCAAAGAAGTAATTCCAACAGTGTGGACAAAAATATATGTCAAATTTTCAAGGCAATCCACCCATTTCTCAAGACACAAAGAATACAAATACACTCGCATGACATATAAACAGTAAGTACTAGGAACACAATGACATACAGTATGAGTGATATATGTACATGTTAGGCAATTGGAAAAGCAACCATGAACCCTTCAGCTAGTGTCGGCCGCAGGTGAATGCTACTGTGACATGTGAAATACCATGTTCTGTGGTGGAACGCTATGCCACCAACGACAAATAGTATTACATTCATGGGTGAAAGCAAAAAAATTACGAAAATACTGAAAAAGTTGGGGGTACAGAGGGCAATAGCCTCCTGCTTAGGTCCCAGTTGGGTGCTTTTATATTAATATATATTTACAACTTTATCCATGGTGTTGTTTGTTGCTTCATTCATGTGTTTAGTGAAAAGAATTTCCCAGAAAATTTATCCTTTAATTCCTCTTTGAAAAATTTAATTAATTGCTCGGCCATCGAAAATGGCAATGTATGTTCGCACATCAAAGCAGATGTTACCAATCTTTATTCAGCGTTTTTTTTTTATATAAAAATGGCTTGGCGATAATTTCCTCTGTAAATGGAAATGTTGTATTCGACTTCAACATTTCACTGCTTTCCTGTGACTTGTCATGATCATCTTCACATTGTTATCCGATACTTTTATGCCGTTGCTCGTGTATTTTATCGACTTTCCACACACGACGCAATAATCGACTCCCGGAATGTTGGATTTCTTTACCCAATCGTGCATCATATATTCGTTCTTCTTCTCAAGCTCCACTTATTCTTACAATCATTTTCCAGAGGTTTAATTTGGTGTCATCTTTTTCTGTTTGAAAACGCATTCTCAAAGAGACATGTGATGTCGGAAAAGCACTTGTAACAGAGCGTATTGCGTCCCTTGTAAGCATTTCAGAGACACCGATTTAGTTACTATCTAATAGGCAACAGGTTCCAGAACCGGATATATTTCCAAGGATTGATGATGTCTGTCAGGGACAAATATTACGAAAAGCAGGATTGAAAATATGTGAAATGAGATCAAATCATATCATTTCCTATGAATGTGGTTTTAACATGAAAAATAAGAGGACCATAGACACTGAAATAAAATTTTGACCTAATTTTCTCACCAGATTTAGATGATTCACAAAAATGATCAAAATCAAAAATGAAAATACTGAATTCCAACACAATACGGAACACTTTCACCCAGGTACATTTGAAAATACCCCGCGCGTGAGATATCAAAGTTATAATAGAAGCTTCGTCCCAAGTTGATTATGTACTACATTAATATGTATATGGACACCCGTATGTATGTGCCGAAATGTCAGCATGGTGTACAGACTGTCGGGGGACTCTTCCTGTTTGACGGCGGGAGGCATAGCGATCCACCACAGAACATGGTGCTACACATGTCACGGTAGCATTCGCCTTCAGCCCACACTAGCTGAAGGGTTCATGGTTGTTTTTTCCAATTGCCTGATATATATCACTCTCACGGTTTGAAATAACTTTCGAAATATCCCTAGCCATCAGGACAGGCTTCCCATATTTTTTCATGCCTTATTTATTTTCTACATGTCTTAATTTGCTCTATGAAAATTAAAATAAACAAGGATTTTCATTTTTTGTGGTCTTGTTAGATTTATTCACGTCAAGAATCGTCTGAAAGTGTCAGGTGTTGTCTGTTGAAAACATTGGGTATTATTGCAGCTAGCGACAAAAGACCCGAGGAAACCAAATGGCAAAAGCCATGCTGGATCAGTAGAACACTTTAATTAGGTTTAACCAGCCACTATCACTTTCGACGAAGAACATATTTTTGTTTGTTGTTTTTACCGACTGGCCAAACGGGTCTACTGATCTTTTGAGATCTTTTGACTTTTTGAATCTCAAAATAAACTGGCTGCAGGCCGGCGGGCATGCCGTTATTTCTAACGCTTATCACCCTACACAGTGTATGGATACATATGTGTGACCCATCTCATATGTCATATCATTTGTAACGAATCCCTGTGATTTGAGCATGGGATTTGCAAAATTCATAGTGAAAGCCGAAGGCGGGAAAGTGATTATTTTATACTACTGTTACAGTTACAGTGTATATGCCAGTCAAAGCAGGGCTGATGTGAATCGTAAGCATTAAAATCTTGTCCTACTATGTTGTACTAAAACTGCATGTACAACAACCATAAACCTTCTTTTATTTAATACAATAAAAACTTTTAAACTTTAAAAATGTTTGTTGTTTATTGAAATAATTGCATTTTCACTCAAGGGTTAACTATTTCAACCAAATGGTTTAATGGAAGCATCCTAGAATCATGGACTGAAGTATATCATATTTTAATGGAATGTTCACTCATTTGGAACCTAAATATCCCTGCAACTGCCAAGAAAAAATGGATGGTTGCTAAGAGACTTGTTATTGTTGCTTTGGTTCATTTCAATCACTAAACTTACATGGACAGGTTTTCTAATAAGAATGTAAGGTCATTTTACAAAGTGGTACATCACTTCACCAGTTTGAATGTACCTTGTATGTACTTTTTGTTGAATTTAATTTATTTTTAAACAATAACAAACAAAACGCTCGCTCGCTCCAATCACAGGGTCATGTCTAGCCATATATACAAATAGTCTGAAATATTTTTTAATATAAGACTAGACATGACCCTGTGCTCCAATTTTGAAATCTCATTTTCCGAAGAACAATACAACTTTAATTGGTATGGCCTAATCATTCGTCAACTTATTTATCTATAATTTCATGCCTTTTCATTTGAAAATGTTTAAATGTATAGCTTACCAAACCATGAGGAATTGACTGGGGAGATGTAGTTAGAGTCTATATATTGATATAGGTGGCCTACGTGAAGCAGCATCGTAACATAAAAAAATGCATGTACTCAGAAGAACAAAACTTCTATAGGATGTACTTCTTGCTTAAGTGTTCGTAATAACCTTACAAATCATTCATCATAAGTCACTTTTTAAGCAATTGTAAAAGTGACTTTGGACGAATGATTTGTATGACACTTTACCGTCTTTAGCCGGCCGGGCACACATGCCCGACTCGTCAGTATATAAGTAATAAGTATATAAGTGTTTTGATTCATGCTTTATTTGAACGAGGTCATTGTAAAAAATGAATGTTCAACTATTGCATTTCCTACTGTAATTATTACCTTTTACTCGCCGTTCTGCCTTACTGCATCATTCATTCGCCGGATGCGGCCATAGTCCTGCTGCCGACTTCACTCAGCCTCTGAAATTTCGCGGGAAAAAAAGAGGGATTCCGAATGTCTAATTATGTAGTTAATGGATTCAGCGAGAAAAGTACCGACTGGCATTGGTTTTACGGTGAAGAGATATGGAAAAAACACAAAAAGTACCGACTAATGGGACGTTCGGCAATTTTTGAAAAAATTTCCTTCGCGGGATGTTTGAAGTTGATTTAGCCATATGTAATTATCGGGACCCAATCATGTCCCGATAGTCTAAGTCAGGTCCCAACAACCAGTAATGTCCCAATAATTACTGGTTCACGAGTGCTCTCTCTCTCTCTCTCTCTCTCTCTCTCTCTCTCTCTCTTCAAACGAAACTTATAAACATGAATTTTCATAAAAAAAAGACAGAGACGTACATATGTATGACATCTAAAGAGACAATTAAATCTTTTGTAAGTTATTGTTTCTGGTTTCAACTTTTCAACACAATCAATAAAAATGAGACATATGGATACGAAACTACAAGTAAAGCCAGGATAGATGTTTACATAGAAAATAGCGGTAAAGTTGGGACATCATTTTAGTAAGTGATTGAAACAACTGAACAAAATAACTGTTTTGTCGAGTTTTTTACGTCAGATTTTAATGTTTTTATTCTTGCAAATACCGGTATTTTGTAAAAAGATATCGGTACGGTTCTTGTACCGAGTATACTTTCGTCCTCACGTTCGCAGTGCCAAACCTTCCTTCATCGGTAATGATAGTTTACATGAGATGTAACGTCTCGCCCTACATACCGAATCCTCTACGATGTCGTAACTGCCAGAGATACGGCCATCATAAGGACAGATGCAGGCGAAGGGAGGTTTGCGAACACTGCGGACGAGAGGGCCATAACGACACGGATAGCTGTGATATCACCGGCAAACGATGTCCAAATTGCAAGGGCAACCACGCGGCGTCATCTCGAGACTGCCTTTCCTGGAAGAAGGAAAGGGAAGTTCTGCGGGTAAAGTATACCCGTGACATTCCCTTCCCTGACGCCAGGAGGATGGTCGAGAGTAATGACCCCGCTGCGTTGTCATATGCATCTATAACAAAATCAAAAACGCAACAAAACAAATCACTGTTAGCGATGCAAAGGTACAAGCCTACTTTGACAAGCCAGCTTTCGGTGCGGAGGTACCACCTTTGATGGACGAAAGGAATGACAAGATTCTTTTCGGTTTGGCATCCCGTTTCAAGTCAGGAAGGGTAGCGTCTAAGACCACCTCAACACCAGCTAGACCTTCCAAGCCTGACGAAAAGGCAGTCATCAAGACCAGTATGCCAGCACCTCCAGCACATACACCTGCACGCCATGTAACTCAAACATCGAAGCCGAGGGTCACCCACCACAGACGGACTGTATCACAGCCGTCAGACCTTAACAAGATTGCTGGTAACACATATAAACGACCAGCAACCACACCACCTCAAGACCAACGAAAACCGAAGGTAAAACTACACAGATTACCTTCCTTAAGCAACACAAAGCCCAGCAAAGGCTCAAATGACCCTATCCATGGTCATAACAGGTACGACGTTCTTGCGGACGACAGTGAGTTTGGTGACAGCAATGCTGCTGTTACCAGACAACCTGCACCAAGTAGTCCTGTCAGTCCAAAGAGCGTCCATCACGAACCTGGATAGTGGTCAGCAATACAAACAATTTTATCATACAATGGAACATACGCGGACTAAGGGCAAATTTAGAAGAGTTTCAAAATTTATCAAAAGAATTTAGACCTGCCTTATTTTGCCTGCAGGAAGTCATGTTAAAAAACCCAATTACTTTCAGAAATTTCTCGCTCTACAATAGCATCGCAACGGTAGGAAACAGAGGTGGTGCAGCTGTAGCTGTCCATAAAACTATTCCTCACAGACTTATCACGTTAAACACAAATGTACAGGCTGTTACTGAATGTGCGACTTTACACAGACAAGTAACTGTCTGTTCAATTTATCTTCCTCCTAGTATTGCTTTCACTAGTGAGCAACTTAATAACCTCGTCTCACAACTCCCAGCACCATACATAATTCTCGGAGATTTTAATGGGCATAACAGTCTGTGGGGCTCCCCGAACACAGATGAGAGAGGAAGACGTATTGAGGAATTTATAGATAAAAACAACCTGTGTCTTTTTAACAATAATACCCCAACATATCTACACCCTGCTACAGGCTCTCTTACCCACATAGACATATCATTATGTCATCCATCCATTTTACTCGATTATGACTGGAGGGTAAATGATGATCTATGTGGGAGTGACCACTTCCCTATTTTTTTTTTAAGAATATTGGGAACCCTCTTGATAAACCACTCCCTCGATGGAATGTGCACAAAGCAGATTAGGGCCAATTCCAACACCTGTGCAACGAGGAGCTGACTGTAGAAAAATTCACTAACCTCGATGACCCAATTAAAACATTCACTGAAACGATTACTTCTATTGCCACAAAAACGATACCAAAGTCCGTCCCAAAACCTACAAAGTTCCTTTTATCTGAAGAATCTTTTATCAATAGATCCGGCCGAAAGGCAGCTCTAAGACGATTCCTGACTTCCCCTACAACTGAAAATTACAATAATTTTAAAATTTGGAGGGCAAAGGCTCGGCGATCTATTAAGTCCGACAAAAGAATAGCTGGAAGGAATACATTTCTAAAATATCTTCAAACACATCATCAAAAAAGATATGGGATCAGATACGAAAAATAAGTGGAAAACGAAAAACGGCACCAGCATCCCATCTTATCAACAGTAACCAAATCTTCTATTCTACATCTGAAATTGCAAATGCATTTGCTAAAAATATAGCTCAGAACTCATCAGCCAAAAATCACTCCCCAAAATTCCAAACTTTCAAAAAAGACAAAGAAAAGAAACGTCTTAACTTTAAATCATCCAACACAGAAAGTTACAACAAGCCTTTCGATCTCCAGGAGTTGCTTGTATCGCTAAAAAGATCGACCGATTCAGCAGCTGGACCAGATGAAATTCCGTATCAATTCCTGAAACATTTACCAGAATCATCATTACGATGTCTCTTATATATTTTTAATCAAGTATTCGCTTCCGGTAAGATCCCCGAGTCTTGGAAGGAATCAACAATTATTCCGATTCCAAAACCTGGTAAGGACGCCAATGAACCAAATAATTATCGCCCTATCTCTCTAACAAGCTGCATCTGCAAAACTCTTGAACGGATGATAAACAATAGACTAGTTTGGTTCCTTGAATCCAATAATATTTTGAGTCCACTCCAAAGCGGATTCAGAAACCGCAGAGGAGCAGTAGACCACCTGGTCAGATTAGAAACCTTTATTCGAGAAGCTTTCGCAAAGAAAGAACATCTTGTTGCTGTGTTCTTTGATCTGGATAACGCATACGATACTACATGGCAATATGGTATTATGAAAGACCTGCATGAAATTGGTGTACGTGGGAATCTCCCAAATTTCATTTCAAACTACATATCTGACAGACATTTTAAGGTTCGCGTTGGCTCAACATATTCTGAAACAGCTAAACAGGAAATGGGAGTCCCTCAGGTTGGTATCCTTTCCGTAACTCTTTTCGGTCTGAAAATCAACAGTATAACTAAATGTCTCGGTAAGTCAACTGAAGGGTCTCTATTTGTTGATGACTTCTTGATCTGCTATAGGTCGAAGAACATGCACACGATAGAACGACAACTTCAACAATGTTTGGGCAAACTACAAACATGGGCAGATGAAAACGGCTTCAAATTTTCCAGATCAAAAACTGTCTGCATGCACTTCTGCCAAAAACGAAAGCCACATAATGATCCCGATCTAACATTAAATGGAAGCAAAATTCCAGTTGTCGAGCAAACCAAATTCCTCGGACTAATTTTCGATTCAAAACTCTCCTTTGTTCCACATATTAAACACCTAAAGGATAAGTGCTCAAAGGCAATGAATATTTTACGTGTACTATCCCACACCGACTGGGGTGCGGACCGTGAAATGCTCTTGCGCCTTTATAGGGCACTTATTCGATCAAAACTCGACTACGGGTCCATCGTTTATGGATCGGCACGTAATTCTTACCTGCAAATGTTGGATCCTATCCATAATCAAGGATTACGTCTAGCACTTGGTGCTTTCCGAACAACACCTGTGCAGAGCCTTTATGTAGAGGCAAACGAACCATCTTTAAATGACCGAAGGAAAAAACTTGCGCTTCAATATGCCGCCCAATTGAAATCCAACCCGAAAAACCCGGCTTTTGATCTTGTTGTCAATCCGCAATACCGAAACATATTCACTCAAAACCAAAAACTCTTACCAACATTTGGCATTAGAATTTCGAATTTTCTTCATGAACTTAACATAAGCTTAGACAACATAGGCGAATACACCGTATCGGATGTACCGCCATAGCTTGTCGAACCACCTGATATCAACCTTACACTACACGTGAGGGCAAAATCGAGTGCATTACCCGAAGAACACAAATCCCCCTTCGGGAATGCATTAAAGATTTTCCCGATAACGTTCATATCTACACTGATGGCTCAAAAGATGGAGTAAATGTCTCCGCAGCATGATATTCCGATCACCATTGCTCTTCAATCCGCTTACCAGATGGTACCTCTATCTTCTCTGCAGAAGCATGTGCCATCGATTTGGCCCTCGACCATATCGAAGAACAACGCATTAGAAAGGCAATAATTTGTTCCGACTCTCTATCTGTCCTTCAGAATTTACAATCACGAGATCCAAAGAATATACTCATACAAAACCTTGTTTTACGAATACCTCGTATCTTAAAAAAATGCAAAATAACATTACTTTAGATTCCGAGCCATGTCGGAATTAAAGGCAACGAACTTGTTGACCGCCAAGCAAAACTTGCTCTAAATCTGCAACAAACAAATATTAAAATACCATATACAGATTTCAAACCTATAATTAGTTCTGCCATACAGAGTAAATGGCAGCAACGCTGGTCTCTCGAGACGAGCAACAAACTTTTTAAAGTACAACCAAAACTTAAAACATCAAAACCAAGTCGGAAGGATCGTAGAGAGGAAATAGTCCTCTCTCGGCTCCGTACCGGGCACACATATCCTACTCATTCGTTCCTTTTGAAACGAGAGGATCCACCGGTGTGTTATGCATGTGATGCTCAATTCACAGTGGAGCATTTTTTAATAGAATGTTCCGATTTCAAACACATTCGTGATAAATACTTTCGAGTCCCGGATATGAAAACCCTTTTCAGTTCCGTGGATTCGAAAACAATATTTAGCTACTTGAAAGAAATCGATCTATTTTATAGACTTTGATGTCTTTTACGTTACTGTCTTTGACGTTCTATTTATATAACAAAGTTCACATAATCTATTCGTACATATACATATTTTACCATTTTTAACCAACTTTTTTATCATAATGATCTTAATATACAATACGGATGCTTTTAAAAATGACAAATTTTATCTGATTTTAAAATTAAAAATAAAACATGTTAGTATATTGTTTGGCCCTAAATGACCCTAGTTGTCGATGGGCTGTAAAACATAAACAAACAAACAAACAAAGTACCGAGTATACCGGTTGCCAACCCTTCTCGCACTTGGAACTCTGCGATGAATTTTTGATAACAGGCTACCACCAGACGTCTCTAATATATACATTGTTCGTGTAATAGCACTTTATTTGAAGTCTTGTAATTTTTAATAAATGCATATATAGTTTAAATGCATCATAAATGAACCAAAAGAAACTGAAAAAAAAAAAAAAAAAAAAAACTGAATGGTAATATAATGAAAGCGAGAGGATTTGACGTCACATCTCGTAGGTGATTGTAACATGGCAGGCGTAAACGTCCCTATAAAAATATAAACACATTATGTGGCGGTTGAAATATTATCTCTTCAATATAAATCCATCTTTATCTATTATTTTCTCATTCATGCAGGTCGTTGGTTTTTACTTACAATCAGATACGCGTAAAATATTCGACCGTCTGTCACCTGCGTACTAGCTGGCCTACTAATTCATATATAACTGACCTACTAACTGACCGAGTACTTGTGTGCCTACTATGTGTAGATATAATGTTTTTGTTATAATTAATAGGCTCTGGTGACATTCAAAGTCGATGTAAAATGAAATATATTTCTTTTGGGGGATTTTATGAGAATTATAATAAACAATTAAAACATTCAAAATATAGATCTACTATCGAGATAAATTGGTTGTGTATTGTGTCGGTATGTACGAGTTGTCTCCCGTGATTACGGAGATAGCCGCTTGAGGTACCAAACGATTGGTTCCGCAATGAAATCCTATAGCTGATGCTATAATGTGAGGCACGCCTCCCATAATAAAATTCATAATCCCCTGAAGAGCGGCACTGTGAAGCCGCGAAAGTATTAGGGAGACTGCAAATCTGTGTTTGGCTTATTATTTTATTATTTTATACCGTCACATGGACATTTTAACTTTATTCTATATATATATATTTATAAGCAAAGCTCCCATCAAAGCTCTCGTAAGATCTCCCGTGAAATCTCCCTTGAAATCTCCC
The DNA here is from genome assembly GCF_902652985.1 of Pecten maximus. Lineage (NCBI taxonomy): Eukaryota > Metazoa > Mollusca > Bivalvia > Pectinida > Pectinidae > Pecten > Pecten maximus. Next base: position 36,334 of record NW_022979557.1, read on the forward strand.
GTGAAATCTCCCGTAACATCTCCCATGAAATATCCCGTGAGATACCGCGTGAGAGCTCCAGTCAAAGCTTCCGTCAAAGCTCCCGTCAAAACTCCCGTCAAAGCTCCCGTAAAAACTTCCGTCAAAGCTCCCGTCAAAGCTCCCGTCAAAGCTCCCATCACATATCCCGTCAAAGCCATCGCCAAAGCTCCTGTCAAAGCTCCCGTCAGATCTCTCGTCAAAGCTCCCGTCAAAGTTCCCGTCAAAGATCCCGTCAAAGCTCCCGTCAACGCTCCCGTCAAAGCTCCCGTCAGATCTCTCGTCAAAGCTCCCGTCAAAGCTCCCGTCAGATCTCTCGTCAAAGCTCCCGTCAAAGCTCCCGTCAAAGCTCCCGTCAAAGCTCCCATCAAAGCTCCCGTCAAAGCCATCGTCAAAGCTCCCGTCAAAGCTCCCGTCAGATCTCTCGTCAAAGCTCCCGTCAAAGCTCCCGTCAAAGCTCCCGTCAAAGCTCCCATCAAAGCTCCCGTCAAAGCCATCGCCAAAGCTCCCGTCAAAGCTCCCGTCAGATCTTCCATCAAATCTCCCAACAAAGCTCCCGTCAAAGCTCCCGTCAGATCTCCCGTCAAAGCTCTCGTCAAAGCTCCCGTCAAAGATCCCGTCAAAGCTCTCGTCAAAGCTCCCGTCAAAGGTCCCGTCAGATCTCTCGTCAAAGATCCCGTCAAATCTCTCGTCAAAGCTCCCGTCAAAGCTCCCGTCAAAGCTCCCGTCAGATCTCCCGTCAAAGCTCCCGTCAAAGCTCCCGTCAAAGCTCCCGTCAGATCTCTCGTCAAAGATCCCGTCAAAGCTCCTGTCAAAGCCATCGTCAAAGCTCCCGTCAAAGCTCCCGTCAGATCTCTCGTCAAAGCTCCCGTCAAAGCTCCCGTCAAAGCTCCCGTCAAAGCTCCCGTCAAAGCTCCCATCAAAGCTCTCGTCAAAGCCATCGCCAAAGCTCCCGTCAAAGCTCCCGTCAGATCTTCCATCAAATCTCCCAACAAAGCTCCCGTCAAAGCTCCCGTCAGATCTCCCGTCAAAGCTCTCGTCAAAGATCCCGTCAAAGCTCTCGTCAAAGCTCCCGTCAAAGGTCCCGTCAGATCTCTCGTCAAAGATCCCGTCAAATCTCTCGTCAAAGCTCCCGTCAAAGCTCCCGTCAAAGCTCCCGTCAGATCTCCCGTCAAAGCTCCCGTCAAAGCTCCCGTCAAAGCTCCCGTCAGATCTCTCGTCAAAGATCCCGTCAAAGCTCCCGTCAAAGCTCCCGTCAAAGATCCCGTCAAAGCTCTCGTCAAAGCTCCCGTCAAAGCTCCCGTCAGATCTCTCGTCAAAGCTCCCGTCAAAGCTCCCGTCAAAGCTCCCGTCAAAGCTCCCGTCAAAGCCATCGTCAAAGCTCCCGTCAAAGCTCCCGTCAGATCTCTCGTCAAAGCTCCCGTCAAAGCTCCCGTCAAAGCTCCCGTCAAAGCTCCCATCAAAGCTCCCGTCAAAGCCATCGCCAAAGCTCCCGTCAAAGCTCCCGTCAGATCTCTCGTCAAAGCTCCCGTCAAAGCTCCCGTCAAAGCTCCCGTCAAAGCTCCCATCAAAGCTCCCGTCAAAGCCATCGCCAAAGCTCCCGTCAAAGCTCCCGTCAGATCTTCCATCAAATCTCCCAACAAAGCTCCCGTCAAAGCTCCCGTCAGATCTCCCGTCAAAGCTCTCGTCAAAGCTCCCGTCAAAGATCCCGTCAAAGCTCTCGTCAAAGCTCCCGTCAAAGGTCCCTTCAGATCTCCCGTCAAAGCTCCCGGCAAAGCTCCCGTCAGATCTCCCGTCAAAGCTCCCGTCAAAGCTACCGTCAAAGCTCCCGTCAGATCTCTCGTCAAAGATCCCGTCAAAGCTCTCGTCAAAGCTCCCGTCAAAGATCCCGTCAAAGCTCTCGTCAAAGCTCCCGTCAAAGGTCCCGTCAGATCTCTCGTCAAAGATCCCGTCAAAGCTCTCGTCAAAGCTCCCGTCAAAGCTCCCGTCAAAGCTCCCGTCAGATCTCCCGTCAAAGCTCCCATCAGATCTCTCGTCAAAGCTCCCGTCAAAGCTCCCGTTAGATCTCTCGTCATAGCTCCCGTCAAAGCTCCCGTCAAAGCTCCCGTCAAAGCTCCCATCAAAGCTCCCGTCAATGCCATCGCCAAAGCTCCCGTCAAAGCTCCCGTCAGATCTTCCATCAAATCTCCCAACAAAGCTCCCGTCAAAGCTCCCGTCAGATCTCCCGTCAAAGCTCTCGTCAAAGCTCCCGTCAAAGATCCCGTCAAAGCTCTCGTCAAAGCTCCCGTCAAAGGTCCCGTCAGATCTCTCGTCAAAGATCCCGTCAAATCTCTCGTCAAAGCTCCCGTCAAAGCTCCCGTCAAAGCTCCCGTCAGATCTCCCGTCAAAGCTCCCGTCAAAGCTCCCGTCAAAGCTCCCGTCAAAGCTCCCGTCAGATCTCTCGTCAAAGATCCCGTCAAAGCTCCCGTCAAAGCTCTCGTCAAAGATCCCGTCAAAGCTCTCGTCAAAGCTCCCGTCAAAGGTCCCGTCAGATCTCTCGTCAAAGATCCCGTCAAAGCTCTCGTCAAAGCTCCCGTCAAAGCTCCCGTCAAAGCTCCCGTCAGATCTCCCGTCAAAGCTCCCGTCAGAGCTCCCGTCAAAGCTCTCGTCAAAGATCCCGTCAAAGCTCCCGTCAAAGCTCCCGTCAGATCTCCCGTCAAAGCTCCCATCAGATCTCTCGTCAAAGCTCCCGTCAAAGCTCCCGTTAGATCTCTCGTCATAGCTCCCGTCAAAGCTCCCGTCAAAGCTCCCGTCAAAGCTCCCATCAAAGCTCCCGTCAATGCCATCGCCAAAGCTCCCGTCAAAGCTCCCGTCAGATCTTCCATCAAATCTCCCAACAAAGCTCCCGTCAAAGCTCCCGTCAGATCTCCCGTCAAAGCTCTCGTCAAAGCTCCCGTCAAAGATCCCGTCAAAGCTCTCGTCAAAGCTCCCGTCAAAGGTCCCGTCAGATCTCTCGTCAAAGATCCCGTCAAATCTCTCGTCAAAGCTCCCGTCAAAGCTCCCGTCAAAGCTCCCGTCAGATCTCCCGTCAAAGCTCCCGTCAAAGCTCCCGTCAAAGCTCCCGTCAAAGCTCCCGTCAGATCTCTCGTCAAAGATCCCGTCAAAGCTCCCGTCAAAGCTCTCGTCAAAGATCCCGTCAAAGCTCTCGTCAAAGCTCCCGTCAAAGGTCCCGTCAGATCTCTCGTCAAAGATCCCGTCAAAGCTCTCGTCAAAGCTCCCGTCAAAGCTCCCGTCAAAGCTCCCGTCAGATCTCCCGTCAAAGCTCCCATCAGATCTCCCGTCAAAGCTCTCGTCAAAGCTCCCGTCAAAGCTCCCGTCAAAGCTCTCGTCAAAGCTCCCGTCAAAGCTCCCGTCAAAGCTCTCGTCAAAGCTCCCGTCAGATCTCCCGTCAAAGCTCCCGTCAAAGCTCCCGTCAAAGCTCCCGTCAAAGCTCCCGTCAGATCTCTCGTCAAAGCTCCCGTCAAAGCTCCCGTCAAAGCTCTCGTCAAAGATCCCGTCAAAGCTCTCGTCAAAGCTCCCGTCAAAGCTCCCGTCAGATCTCTCGTCAAAGATCCCGTCAAAGCTCTCGTCAAAGCTCCCGTCAAAGCTCCCGTCAAAGCTCCCGTCAGATCTCCCGTCAAAGCTCCCATCAGATCTCCCGTCAAAGCTCTCGTCAAAGATCCCGTCAAAGCTCCCGTCAAAGCTCCCGTCAGATCTCCCGTCAAAGCTCCCATCAGATCTCTCGTCAAAGCTCCCGTCAAAGCTCCCGTTAGATCTCTCGTCATAGCTCCCGTCAAAGCTCCCGTCAAAGCTCCCGTCAAAGCTCCCATCAAAGCTCCCGTCAATGCCATCGCCAAAGCTCCCGTCAAAGCTCCCGTCAGATCTTCCATCAAATCTCCCAACAAAGCTCCCGTCAAAGCTCCCGTCAGATCTCCCGTCAAAGCTCTCGTCAAAGCTCCCGTCAAAGATCCCGTCAAAGCTCTCGTCAAAGCTCCCGTCAAAGGTCCCGTCAGATCTCTCGTCAAAGATCCCGTCAAATCTCTCGTCAAAGCTCCCGTCAAAGCTCCCGTCAAAGCTCCCGTCAGATCTCCCGTCAAAGCTCCCGTCAAAGCTCCCGTCAAAGCTCCCGTCAAAGCTCCCGTCAGATCTCTCGTCAAAGATCCCGTCAAAGCTCCCGTCAAAGCTCTCGTCAAAGCTCCCGTCAAAGCTCTCGTCAAAGCTCCCGTCAAAGGTCCCGTCAGATCTCTCGTCAAAGATCCCGTCAAAGCTCTCGTCAAAGCTCCCGTCAAAGCTCCCGTCAAAGCTCCCGTCAGATCTCCCGTCAAAGCTCCCATCAGATCTCCCGTCAAAGCTCTCGTCAAAGATCCCGTCAAAGCTCCCGTCAAAGCTCTCGTCAAAGCTCCCGTCCAAGATCCCGTCAAAGCTCTCGTCAAAGCTCCCGTCAGATCTCCCGTCAAAGCTCCCGTCAAAGCTCCCGTCAAAGCTCCCGTCAAAGCTCCCGTCAGATCTCTCGTCAAAGATCCCGTCAAAGCTCCCGTCAAAGCTCTCGTCAAAGATCCCGTCAAAGCTCTCGTCAAAGCTCCCGTCAAAGGTCCCGTCAGATCTCTCGTCAAAGATCCCGTCAAAGCTCTCGTCAAAGCTCCCGTCAAAGCTCCCGTCAAAGCTCCCGTCAGATCTCCCGTCAAAGCTCCCATCAGATCTCCCGTCAAAGCTCTCGTCAAAGATCCCGTCAAAGCTCCCGTCAAAGCTCTCGTCAAAGCTCCCGTCCAAGATCCCGTCAAAGCTCTCGTCAAAGCTCCCGTCAGATCTCTCGTCAAAGCTCCCGTCAAAGCTCCCGTCAGATCTCCCGTCAAAGCTCCCATCATATATCCCGTCACAGTATCGTCAGAGCTCTCCTCAATGCTCTTACTGAATGATTATACAATCCCGTTGATACATTACGTGTTATAATATATTTGAACCATATAGAGCTTTATATTGTAATGGTTTCTGTCTCATTTTCCCAGATCAGTCTGATGTCGGTTCGACCTATCGATTTTATGTTCCCATATTAAAATTGTTATTGTACTCCGTGTTATTTTCTGTTCCCAAATTAAAATTGTTATTGTACTCCCTGTTATTTTCAATGAATAATTAAGATGTTTTGTGGTCGTATGTCTACACGCCTCCTGATATTGGATAACTAATGGTTTGTATTTATAAATGCCTACCTAATAATTCTTTCATTATATTGTATGCCCTTTAAATGTCGAAACATGACGATTAAGGTAAACTGTTTTAAATGAATTATTAAGATGTTTTGTTGTCGTATGTCTACACGGTTCCCAATATTTAATCACTAATGGTGTGTTTTGTAATTATCTAACTAATAAGTCTTTCTTTATATTCTATGTCCCTTTAATGTCGAAACATATTGATAAAATTAATACCAAAAACGCTACTGTCTTATCTAAGGTTGGCGATGTACTAAACTCAAGGGGTCTAACACTAAACAGGACTGATCAAATCACTAAACTCAAGGGGTCTAATCACTAAACAGGACTGGTCAAATCACTAAACTCAATGGGTCTAATCACTAAACAGGACTGGTCAAATCACTAAACTCAGGGGTCTAATCACTAAACAGGACTGGTCAAATCACTGAAATAGGTGAGTCTAATACCAAATTTGGTTGGTTTAATGAATAATGGTGATATAAATAAAAAAAAATAAAAATCAGTTTGCCTTTTGACTTGCCGTTGTGTTGTATGCTTATACATGTATAAGGTTCGGGTATAAACGCTTATGTAAACATGATGTATTAAAAAGCTAGATGTCGTGATTTGCAACACCTTCGTGATATATTCCCGTATTTACCAAGTCGCTATATGCACGTGATATCCTTTTGTACTAAAAGGCTGGTTGTGATTGAAAAGACTGTTGCTATCAGTTTAGGTCGGGGTGCCTGCACAGCCTATCCCTCTACGTATTAGACAGAACTGTTGCCTCAATGAGTTTTTTGTCTCGTGTGAACATGGCTTGTCTTGTCTGGTGTCTGATATACCTGTAACGGGGTGTTGAAATCATTCAATGAATCACAACCACGTGATAAGTTCGTTATATTCCGGATTTATTTGTTGACAGTGGTTTATAAAACCCTGTAACATATATAAAATACAACAGATTACATTTTCGTCACACACATTCTCTACACATACGCTTACATTCAAGGGACATAACTCTTACAATAGAAATACTATCATCTTGTCCCGCTTCAATTCAAATGACTATTATCAAATTAACATAAATAGCATTGACGTTATTAATCAACACTTACATGATTTTGATATTAGATAAACATTAATTACAATTGATCATAAATATATATATATATATATTGGCAAAGGCCTACCTGCGTGTGGCGCAGAGTCGACCACAGGTTGCTATATACTTATACAGGTACGTACATATGTAGTCACACAAAGCTCCATTATATTGCACACAGCTCACATATCTAAAAGTAATAAAATTAACACTTACTATCTAACATTTAACCAGAATACATGACGACACATACTGTAAGATTGCTTTCAATATTCTACATAACACTTTTAAGAAACTTTGCAAAGTACGTATATATAGACAAATATTTTTACATGAAATGACAATTACTGCCCTAATCACATTTAACAAATAGCTAAATGTATAATCTACATAATAAGATACTTTTGATAAATATCACATCATTAAACTAATGATGTACATGTACAAATATAAAGAATAAATTTTAGGTGATGTTAGTTAACAGACATATTACTTACATGTCTTTGTCATTTCATCGTCCTCTCAATAAATATGTCTGTCCATATAAACGAACGTATTCCCGCCAACTGACCACTTGACCACACAAAGACAACGAACACAACCATCTGACCAATCAGAACACAAGACGTAACTTGGCACAATAAGACGTCACACTGCATAGAATATTAACAACACAAACTCCGAAATACCTACGACTACGGAATACAGACTCACACCACGGAACACTATACGGACGCGATTACTACGTAGGTACGGAAACAACGGTAAAACGACGGCGCGACACAAGGTAAAATACATACAAACTACACAACATATTAATAAAGAAAAGCACTAATCCATCCCTGCTACAGACATAACCTTATATGCGGTAGATATGTCTTTATATGCGGTAGATACGTTTTTATATTCGGTAGACATAACCTTATATTCGGTAGATATGTCCTTATATTCGGTAGATATGTCCTTATATGCGGTGCGTTTCTCTTTATATTCGGTAGTTAAAATGAAACTTTATATTCGGTGCAAACTTCCTTATATGCTTTGTAAACTTCCTTATATTCTGTGCAAACTTCCTTATATGCTGGGCAAACTTCTTTATACTATGTGCAAACGTCAGTATGATGATGACCAAACCCGGAACTTTTTGAGTGGATGAATCCTACAACGACACCGTACAGAGAAGCGTCAAAGCAATCCAGACTCCAGAAACTCCAAACAAAACCTTGCTTGAAGATTTGAAACATGGTATATAATCATGAAATACTAGATTTTCCTTAGCTGTATAACTATTTTGAAGAAAAGTTATTTTTCATTGTTGTTTAAAGGGGTATGGCGCATATTGGTATGTTTCAACCTAACGGTCACCGTATTCAAAATCAAAAAAATAAATGTTAAAAGCTGAGTTTTTGAATACAAACCATAAATCTTTAACAAATAAAGATTCTTATTTGCGAAAAATTTGTTTGTTCGTTGCAATGAATATTTCATAAAATGACCGTAAAGTTGCACCATCGGGCTATTTGCAACTTTCGAGGGAAGTTTTCCCGCATTCATATCATTTATTTACATAGCGCGCATCGGAAGACCAACTTTTACAATGTCTAATATTATTCTATATACCAAAAGACAACTAAAATCCTATTCTTAAAAAGTGGTCCTCCGATGCGGTGGTATAGAAAAATTGAAAAAAAAACATAGTTGATAAAACATTTTAATTTTAGCATTAACTAGACCGACTCTAAATAATAACATAACTCACATTTCTGTCAGTCCGTATAGCTCATATGGTAGAACGATCGATTATCAACCCGAAGGTTTGGAGTTCGAATCACTAAGATGCATCTCATTAATATTTTGTTATGTTTCTAAAAATGATAACTTTCAATTTTTCTTGGTCATATTTGAAAAATATTTTCAACATTAAACACATATTTGATATGAAGTATTTAGTATACAGATAGAAATGTTGAGATAGCAAATGTTCACTTGAATAAAAAAACAAAGAGTGAAATCATAACCTATTTATTCCGTATCATTCAAAGTAAAATCTGAATGAACTGAGGGAATCACTGGGGTCACGTGACATTTTACCTGTATTTTTTAGCCCAGACTATCGCTGTACGTGGCCTAGGTCAGAATAATCGGAAAACGACTATACCTCTTTCTAAGTTAATGAAAATGATATTAACAAGCATGATTAAATTGTCTAAGCATACAGTGAGGACGTTAAGTATACCAAACTTTCCCACTAGAAAACAGACTTTGTAATTTGGTTCTTTGTGTGGAAAATGAAGCCTGTTTTTCATAACTTATCCATTAAGCACTCACTTCTATGGTATTCCGTTAGGGCCAAATTTCCAATATCGCTCCTTAGCTCCTTCGACCTAAACGCCAAGGAGCGAAAACACGATGGCGAAGGAGCGAAAACACGATGGCGAAGGAGCGAAAACACGATGGCGAAGGAACGATGAAACTTTGCTCCTTCGCCATCGTGTTTTCGCTCCTTTGCCATCGTGTTTTCGCTCCTTCGCCATCGTATTTTCGCTCCTTCGCCATCGTGTTTTCGCTCCTTCGCCATCGTATTTTCGCCCCTTCGCTTTTTCGCTTCTTTGCTCCTTCGCCATCGTGTTTTCGCTCCTTCGCGTTTAGGTCGAAGGAGTGAAGGAGCGATACTTGAAATTTGGCCCTAACAGAACACCATACAATTCAGATTAAAAACCTCGATGTTTATGATATACATGTATCTCAAATAATAGTCTATAAGTGAGTGATTTTGCTTCTTGTTATTTCAACCACGGACAATGTACATACTAATATGTGTCCGTGCTTCAAAAACAAATAAAAAACAAAACCAAAACCAAAAACATGCATAAAACAAAAGATAATATACATACACGTCGCACGTTTTAATTGTAAATAGTTTATATATGTAGTAATACGGTTGTGTTACCCGATCGGACAGAAGGAAAGGAGTCGGTGTTTTTAGTTCATTAAAGTTTATTACACATGAATTCGACATCAGCCACACTTCAATATACAGTATGTCACTCAACCTACAAAATGGTTAATCTTGAGTATTTTATGAGCCGGTTCAGGATAGATGGAGTGCGTTCCTATTGATCGTAATAACCAGACTGCCCTCTGATTCCCACATTAGGGATTATATGTTGAAATTAAGTACACGAAGCAAACATTAAATAATTTCGCTTATTAATTCAGCCTATTGATTTCCATAGTATTACAGTTGCCTTCTAGCGCTTTAGTTCTGTCTGAACTGGCTGACTAGTTAAACTAGGGGTCGCGGCTTCGATCTCGGTGGAGGTACACTACTTGCTGTTCTGTTACATTTGGTGCCGTTGACCACATATCTACCAAATACAAGGACATGTCTTCCGAATATAAGGTTATGTCTACCAAATATAAGGTTATGTCTACCGAATGTAAGGCCATATCTACCGAATGTCAAAATATTAGCCACACGAGTGAAATATATTTGGTATTACTGAAGACACTGTTAGATATTCTGTTTATTACATTTCTTATCAAAGAAAAACCTACCCCGTATGCTAACTAGGCCTACAGCGATAATTTGTAAACAAAAAAAGTAGTTCCCCCTGTTCAGGTGCTGACATATATGTCGGGCTTTCTGATTGGTCAATTATTTTGGTATTTTCTAATCATTAATTTGATTGGTCAAATCAGCAAAAGTGATATTTTTCACTAGTGAAAAATATGATATTTGTCACTAGTGAAAAATATCACTTTTATAGAATGAATAATTTTTGATATTTCACTGGTAAAAATGTAATAAAAAGACATATCTACCGAATATAAGGACATATCTACCGAATATAAAGACATATCTACCGAATATAAAGACATATCTACCGAATATAAGGACATATCTACCGAATGTAAAGACATATCTACCGAATATAAGGACATATCTACCGAATGTAAAGACATATCTACCGAATATAAGGAAATATCTACCGAATATAAAGACATATCTACCGAATATAAAGACATATCTACCGAATATAAAGACATATCTACCGAATATAAAGACATATCTACCGAATATAAAGATATATCTACCGAATAAGGAAATGTCTTCCGAATATAAGGTTATGTCTACTGAACACAAAGACATATCTACTGAATATAAGAATGTGTCTACCTCATATAAAGACATAACCACCGAATATAAAATAAAAAGCACCGCATATCATGGTATAACTACAGCATCTAAAGACATAACCACCGAATATAATCATAGTTGGTCACCTAAGACAGCTCTGGCGTTCCATATAGGACTTTACATACTTGTGTGGTGTATAGTGTGTTGTATGATAGGTTCATGTGATAGTACGACAGGAAGACCCGCCTGTATTTCTACAGTGTTTCATGTTAACGGCGTGGTGTCTCCCCGTCTCCTACCGTATGGTTCCCATACATACAGGTAAGCAATGGATGCTGATTGTCAGACATACAACTCGGACCACTCCGGAGAAGACACAACTGCTGAGTACGGGTGTATCTCTGAACGCCAACATTTTGAATTTACCTGTAGAGCAGTTTGTTTTGATAGTGATTATAGTCTTTTTCCTAAAAGGAGTCCAATGTCAACATGTAAATTTACCTGTAAAAGTTATCTGTTGATACTTACCTGGAGGTTAAATTAAGGATTTATAACCAAACATAATGCATTTATATGTATATCTAAAATATTTATTTTATCTAATATCTAATTTAAAATTGGCAATACAATATTATGTGTTAAAATTATTGTATATATGAGTTTTTTTTTTTTTTAAAGAGATTTTTAATGCATAAATACATAAGATCCATTCCATCATCATCATCATCATCATCATCATCATCATCATCATCATCATCTTTTTAAAATATTTTGATTTATTTTCCATAGGTATACAAGTGATAATGCCCTGACGCTGGGTAACTCATAATCGACCGTTTACATAACCAGAATTTATAGATCTGCTTCCAGAAACATTTGAAAAACTCTGAAGTAAATCCATCCGACCCGAGGCTCTTATTATTTTTCTTGTTTTTAAGTGTTTCAGCTGCCTCATTTAGAGTTATCTTACCTTATAAACAAGTTGCCTTTTCTTCATTTAATTCAGGAATATCATAATTTTCCAGAAAATCTTCCGAGTTAACCTCACTAATATCACTATCAACCCCATATAATTGTTCGTATGAAGATTTAACCTCATCTAAAATAGCCCCTTGTTCTGTTATTATTTCCCCATTATCTCGCTGTAACTTTAGAATTACTTTTGACATAAAGTTCCTATTTTCTAGACTGTAAAAACAATTTGTTAGTTTTTTCACCTTCCTCAAATCATAATGCTTTTGCTCTTATTATACTTCCCTTAATTCTATTTACTTAAATATTCTCTTATTTTTTCTTACCCAATTTTCCCTAATCTCCATTATTCTTACTTTCCATCTGCTGCATTTCATCTCTGAGATTGTTTTCACTTAACCTGCTTTGTTTTTTTTTAAAGATGTGTACGAAATTGTTTTTCCTCTAATTTCAATAGTTGATTGTCTTTAACTAATTGTAAATATCTGTCTGGAATATTATTTATAATTTTAGGATTGTAAATAGGAAGACAATATTGGGCTTTTATTTCTTTAAGGGTATTATTTATAATATCAAGATAATTTTGGTCATGTAACAGTGAACTAGTAAATTTCCACAAACCTCTACCTTTTTTAAACTAATTAAATTTCAATGTAATTTCTTGGAAGGAATGGTCAGATCTGTAACCGGAATATATGCCTGAATCAACAATACTTGGTAATAATCTTACAGATACTAAAATAATAGAGTATTACCTTACAGATTCTAAAGAAATTTAGCCTGGCTTTTTCTTGGTCTACTCTTCTGTTATGTATTTCTTGAAATATCAGGATGTTGCTCTCTGAAGACATCAACTAAATTAAAATTATCCGAGTTTGTATTACTCAGAAAAAGAAGGATTTTGACCGGTACCGGAGTAATACTTATAGTAAACAGGGTCTTCGAGTAATCAGAGTTCAGGTTAATAAAGTTTGACTGTAAGTGATTATAAAAATCTTCAAACGTTATAAATAGGTTTTGCTCTTGCATTTTTTATTTATTTTATTACTATTTAAAAAAAAAACAAAAAAAAAACAAAAAAAAGGTTTTTGCCGTAGGTGCTCCAGCATATCGCCCTAAAACTTGCTATATTGCCTTTGCTGAGAGGTACATGTACATGTATATTCATTTTTAACTTTCTCTATATACATTTATATTTCAGATATTTAAACTTTAATGCATGCATGTATGTTGTAAGAAAATAGGGGAAAATACAATTCTGTATGCCGTGTGGTAAATCTCAGGTGACTGTACAGTAAAAAAGACAACTTATATGAAGCAGTATATAATTGCCTTCCCATTGTTTCCTGAAACAACACCTACCTATTGTTAAAAAAAATGTTGGCGTTCAGAGAACACCCCGACTAAAGATATACAGCTCATACAAAAATACATCCTTCACTACGGAATAAATTAATTCTATATCGATGTATTGCCAGGTCAGTAACAGATTTGTTAAAAAAAACCACTAAATATATAGAAAAATAAACGAAAACTGCTAACGGTACAATACAAAATAATTATCTAAATTAGCGATACGTAATATATAATTTCTATCAAACAGCATACATGTACCTACACACGTGAAATATGAAACAGTACACATGTACCTACACACGTGAAATATGAAACAGTACACATGTACCTACACACGTGAAATATGAAACAGTATACATGTATACACTCGTGCAATAGCTTAGCAATGATAAAACCCACACCACACATATACACGTGAATTTTACCTCGAATTTCACGACCCTAGCGACAATCGAATAAGAAATTGTGTATTATACAGATTACGGAACCACAAAGTTCGTTAAATTGTGTGAAAATAATACAGGTTCCTGGTTATCGTATGCGGAACTTTAATATTAGTCACAAATTACCCTCGACACATATAGGGGGTACATTGTGCATAATATGCATACGTGCTATTTATCTTGTTAGAAACATACATGACGTTTAACTCCGTAGGTTTATAAATAAATATATCATGGAGTCAATCACGTTATCAATTGTGGTATTTACCATGACAACCACATATATAGCATAAACAATGTATTGTTACAGATGTGACATTGTTGTCTATAACACAATCAGTCCAAATGACACACCCTGTTGACAATGACAGTTACACCGAAAGTCACCCACTTACTGCCTCATTGCTAAAACACCCATTGGTTCTACATTATGATAAACAAGTTACTTTTAAGCTGAAGTTTATTATATCCCGATCCAGTGTTCACAATTGTGCACGCATACATATTTGGTTTACTTTAGTTCGGTTTGTTTTTGTTTAACGTCCTATTACATAACAGCCAGGGTCATTTAAGGACGTGCCGGGTTTTGGAGGTGGAGGGAAGCCGGAGTACCCGGAGAAAAACCACTGGCCTACGGTCAGTACCTGGCAACTGCCCCACGTAGGTTTTGATCTCGCAACCCAGAGGTGGAGGGCTAGTGATAAAGTGTCGGGACACATTAACCACTCGGCCATCGCGGCCCCTAATTTGGTTAACAACACATATTTTAACTGAGGCAAGGGAGACACCAATACATTTAAAGTGACAATTTATTACTAGTCTACCAAGCGATAAAATAACGATACATTTTTCTTTTTTATGTTATAAATTCTAATACAACCATACACCGTACACAGTGGTTTAAACCACAATGAAATACACCATGTATCGTTATGTACATTGACAAATTTTCCCGACAAATATCATTCGGTTATTTGGATGTGTGTCTGAGCAGTTTAGAATAAATCATCTGCTACAAAATATATTTATTTATTAGCACAATGTATCATATACATTATGTGTTGGTGATCCGAAGATATAGATTTTAATTTCCAATCGTATTTGTACCGAGAGAAATATATATAATATATGTACAATTCGTATCCATGTATGTAAATACATTGCGATCCAGGTATTCATATCATCTTATAAACGACTTCCACAATGATCATGTCAGGGTATCGGGCCGACCATCACTGCGCCATTGAAACGTCAACGTTCTTTTTTAAGAACTGCGGGTATTTCTGGCTATGCGATTGGGTGCCGTAGATCGTGAGTTCGAGGCCCGGTCAGGGCACGAGTCAAAAAGTTGTCTTCCTTCGTCATTTGTGTTGCTAAGTTATAAATATATATATATAATATAGTACATGTATTTATATACAGGTTACTGACAACAATCATTTTAAATGCCCAGTTTGGTTTTACTCCTTGACTAACACAGTTGATGCTGCTTGTCCAATACTCTGTGATTACAAAATGTTTTACTGAAAATAAACGGCTGTGTTGCCGTTAAGTGGATTTTGAAATTAAAAAAAGGTTGATTGCTATCTTGATAGGATCAATCTACGGTATGAGTTGTCTCAGTTAGGGACTTGGGCGTGTTTATGTCAAATCGATGTGACAAGTGGGAGACCTTGCGTAACTTTCAATACTGCTTGTCAGATCTTTTCCGATAATGCAATCGGATTAATACAAAGGACATTTTGTCTCCGATACTTTTGTCTTTATATGTTAAATATAAACCTCAAAATACACAAATCATTATAAGTTTTAAGAACCTAGTCATTTCCTTGCTTGACAGTCTTTTTCAAATTATACAAAGCAATGTAATTTACCAGTAAAAATTATAAGACTAAAATGCTGTTTTTAGAAAAGTCGGGAAAATTCGAAATGAAGAAATCCAATTTTATTACAGCTTTATAATTGCATTTTGGGTATTAAACATATAAATGTGTTTTATTAAGTTATAATAATGATTATAATTGTATTTAGAATTACTTGTATCAGACTAGGGACGTAGAGCAGCGTTTTCATTATCATTAAAATATTCAAAATTTAGTCTGAATTTTAAAGCAGTGTTTCATGTTGTGCTACGCTTATGAATTATTACGGAGATATTGAACACGTTGAGATATTAAGAATATGCATTAAAATCATTGTTAAAGATTGTTAATAATCTACATGTAATGTCATGGCTTATTTTGAATTGGATGTTTTGTTTAAAAAAAACACACATTAGAAAATTGGATTTCTGTGTATGACTTTTATCCAAACGAACCAAACGAAAAAAAAATCAAAAGGTTTAACTTTTTAAAAAATAACTTTGTCTTAAAATGAGTGATTTGTGGTTGACCCCATCGTCAAACAATAGACTACAATGATATATACATTTTACCACTTATTAGAGAGAGAATCTTTAAGAGATACATTTGAAGTTTCCTTCAAGTGACACATTATTGAAAATCATATTTCTATCATAATTTTTTACAAAAACTCGAATACACAACAGTTTCGTTCTTCTAGTACTCGTCAGTGATGTTAGGGACATCATACAACTGTGTCGTCCTTCTAGGACTCGTCAGTGATGTTAGGGACATCATACAACTGTATCGTCCTTCTAGGACTCGTCAGTGATGTTAGGGACATCATACAACTGTATCGTCCTTCTAGGACTCGTCAGTGATGTTAGGGACATCATACAACTGTTTCGTCTTTCTAGGACTCGTCAGTGATGTTAGGGACATCACACAGCTGTTTCGTCCTTCTAGGACTCGTCAGTGATGCTTGGGACATCACACAACTCTTCCTTCCTTCTATGACTCGTCAGTGATGTTAGGGACACCATACAGCTGTTACGTCTTTCTAGGACTCGTTAGTGATGTAAGGACATCAAACAGCTGTTTCTACTTTTAGGACTCGTCAGTGATGTAAGGGAAATCATACAGCTGTTACGTCTTTCTAGGACTCGTTAGTGATGTAAGGACATCAAACAGCTGTTTCTACTTTTAGGACTCGTCAGTGATGTAAGGGAAATCAAACAGTTGTTTCTACTTCTAGGACTCGTCAGTGATGTAAAGGACATCAAACAGCTGTTTCGTCCTTCTAGGACTCGTTAGTGGTGTTAGCAAGATCATACAGTTGCTACGTCTTTCATACAGCTGTTTTGTCCGCCAAGAGGATGAAAGCATTTTATTCTTATCTGTGCTATACTTGAACATTCAAAAATCAGATACATCAGAAAATATTATTGTTGAAAGCCATCCGTGTTTTACGAAAAATTAAAGAAAAAATTAACCCATTGTCATGAGTGATTTTTCAGCCATCATTTGCTTTGATGCAAATTACTATGTGTTTCCATGCTAATTTTCGTGATATTTAGACTTTTTGGAGATAACATTTAATATTCCATTATATTCTTTAGTAACACGTTTGTACCGTGTCAATTTGGTTAATTCTTTTTTGACGTTAACGAAGGAAGAATATGGATTTCGTACTCAACTCTTTAATATATGCAATCTCTATT
>NW_022979558.1:0-35466 GCF_902652985.1 Pecten maximus
GCTGGGGTGAAGGGCTACAAAGTTTGTTCAAATAAATGACCTTGACCTTCATTCAAGGTCACATGGGTCAAATAGGCTATAATCTTCAAACGACTTCTTCTCAATAACCAAGAGGCCCAGGGACTTGATATTGGGCCTATAGCATGCTGGGGTGAAGGGCTACAAATTTTGTTCAAATAAATGACCTTGACCTTCATTCAAGGTCACAGGGGTCAAATAGGTTATAATCTTCAAACGACTTCTTCTCAATAACCAAGAGGCCCAATGACTTGATATTGGGCCTGTAGCATGCATATGTAGGGGTGAAGGGCTACCAATTTTGTTCAAATAAATGATCTTGACCTACATTCAAGGTCACAGGGGGGAAATTTGCGATAGCCAAGAGCCTCATAGATCTGATATTAGGCCAATAGAATGATGGAATGAAGGACTAGAAAATTTTTAAAATGAATAAAACTAGCTTACAATGAATTTTGAATAAAGAGGTTATCAACATGGTATCTTTAGAAATGACCTCATCAACTTCAAAGTTGCTGTAGAGCCAGGTGAGCGATACAGGCCCATTGGGCCTCTTGTAATTCCTTTTGTTCATTGTTGTGCAGTAGGTGTCGTCTGTCCATTAACAATTCACATTTTTGCCGTCTCAGAAATCCCTGATGCTGATGTTTGTTCTTACAAGTTTAATCTTCTTTCCTTGCAGATACAACAAAGTCTACAATTCAGACAGAAAAAGAAAGCTACAAGTATATTTCTACCAAAAGTCTCCAAGATGCCCATCAAAAACTTCTGGAGAACAAAATTGTTATAATCCAGGGAAACTCGGGGGACGGGAAATCATCTGCTGCACTTGAACTTCTCGGTTTGCTGTGCTGTAATGAAGAGGAGGGGCAACATAAACGATGTCGACAACCACTACAACTACACGAGATAAAAGACTTAGATTCAGTTGCACCAAAGTCACAATTAGTTATTTATTTTGATGACATCTTTGGAACGAATGTTGTGTGTCAGGAAGATGTGAAAGAATGGGAGAAACGAGAAAAAGAAATTATTGCAAAACTTTGTGGAAATGAATCTGAGTCCAATTATCTGGTCATTACAATTCGTAGTGGAATGATTAATTCTTTAAGTGGCCTTGGAAAATTATTTACCAAAGAAAACATTGTTGACCTTAGCCAGTACAAAGAAGACAAAGAAAAACTTGCATTGTTAAGGTTGTATGAACCAAAAACTGAATTTGTTAAATGGACAGATGATGAGGAGAAACAGATTGTGGCCTCGGCCCCAGACATTGGGTTTCCACAGTGTTGTAGATTATTTAGGGACACACCTAGTTTACAAACAGAGAGAGTGAAATTCTTTGAAAGACCTTTGCATTATTTTAAATCCTCTTTATCTAAATTAGAAGACGGGAAATTTTATGGTCTGCTGTATCTGTTCCTCAATGGCGGCTCAGTTGTAGAACATGATTTAGACCCTTTCATTGAAAATATTGAGGAAAATGAGAAAATGAAAGCAGCATTTGCTTTTGATGTAGTAAAAGTTAACCCAACATCTGAGCTTATTTACAAAAAAGAGAAGAAAGCTGAATTTGTAAAGGAGTCATTAGAATGCCTTTTGGGTTGGCTGGTGAGAAAAGAATCTACACTGTGGGTAAAATATCCCTCTTTCAAATTCAACCACGACTCCATTGAGGAAACAGTGGCACTTTTGTATGGAGAGAAAACTCCCACTGGCTACATACAGAATTGTCCCAGAAAGTTCCTCAGTTATGTAACTACAACAAAAAACACCCCAAACAGAATAGTTATATCATCTGATAATCAAACCAATGCCATGTATAAACGTATAGTGAAAGAGTTTCAATCTGTTGATCCTAAACGTTACCGGTATTTGAGTGAGTGTGACTATTTAGCTACATTAGACGTATGGACAGACACACTGTTTCTACAGGGATTTATCAGATGGCTAAGTGGTCAGAATGATGACAAAAACTTACACCAACTGATAAAATGTGGGTTGTTAAATGAAGCTTGTTCTACTGGTTTAGAAGATCGTGTCTCGTATCTCCTTTCTGTGGGTGCCACACCCGACAATGATACACCGTTTATTGTAGTGAAGGGTGGGAGTGTACCACTACTGACACAAATACTAAAGTATGACGTCATTCCTACAACGAGGGCACGCGAGTCACGATCATCATATATATATTATACTTACAATATCAATGTCCTACAGGAGGCGTGTTTGTTTGAGAGAGAAGAGATGGTGACCATGTTGTGTGACACTTACCCAGACTTGGTACATGGGACTGATGACGGTAGACAAAGCACGCTCCATCTTGTGGCACAGACAGGAAACGTTGGTCTATTTCAGACAGTGGAGAGATTGGTACTTAAATCATTGTGTAGAGTTGAGGATGTACAACATAAGTGTGAGACAGAAGATGGTCGTGTTGTACATAGGAGTTGTGTGTGTGGACAGTACATGTCACAGTTAGTGGACTACAGAGGGTTTACAGTATTACATGAAAGTTGTAGGTGGGGACACAGGGAGCTTAGTTTATACCTGTGTCAGTGTTACCCAGCACTGACTACAGCTGTAACTAGCGACGGGTTTACAGTATTACATTATAGTTGTAGTTGGGGACAAAGGGAGCTTAGTTTAGAGCTGTGTAAGTTAGACCCAGCACTAACTACAGCTGTAGATAACCGTGGGGGTACAGTATTACATTATAGTTGTGGTCAGGGACACAGGGAGCTTAGTTTATACCTGTGTAAGTTATACCCAGCACTGACTACAGCTGTAACTAGCGACGGGTATACAGTATTACATTATAGTTGTAGTTGGGGACAAAGGGAGCTTAGTTTAGAGCTGTGTAAGTTAGACCCAGCACTAACTACAGCTGTAGATAACTACGGGTATAATTGTCTACATCACATAGCCAGGTGGACATCAGATGTAGACATGTTCACTGATTGTGAACGTCACGTAAAACAGTATGTAGAGAAAACAGGAGGTAAGTATGACATCACGACCATACTTACTAATGACGGGAGATCTGTTTTAGACATGGCAAAGGAATTGAGAGAGAGGTGGGAGTTATATAACAACCGTTTGTATGATCATCTTGTCAAAGTTTTTAATAAATAAAAGTATTAAATATTCACACTTCTATACATTAACTTGTGTAACATAATGACAAAATAAACAGCAACGAACAGAACACTGTGGAAACCTTTTGTAGGATCATCTTGTCAAGTTTATTGTAAATAAAAATACTGATAAATAGTCACACATACTTCTTAACCTTCTATACATTAACTTGTATAACATGGTGTATAATTAAACAAAGATTAAGTTGAAGAAACAATTTATTTTCATCATTGTTCACAACAACAAACAAAAGGGGCGAGTACAAAACCCGGAATGCACTCAGGCGTGAAGAGATTTTTGTTGATTTATTGTGTTTATTAGGTCATACAGTTGAGTGTAGACTAAAGGTTACACCCAAGTGCACTCCGAGTGCACTCCGTTTGGACTTGGAGTGCACTCCGTTTGGACTCCAGGTAAACTTGGAGTGCACTCCAAGTGGACTCCGAGTCTACCTGGAGTCCTATACGACACCATGTCTGCCCCGGGTCTATAATCAGACTATATCATATATAAATATTAATACTTTGATGCTTTTAATATAATTTATTATAAATAAATAGATTTTTACAAATTACTTTTGTTCTGTTAATATTACTATTAACATTTGTTTAGTCTACAAGGGATATTTATTTTATTGTTAATGCATGGTAATAATGCCTTCATGTTAAATCTATATTTATTAAGATCCATAAAATACAGTTTTACAATTTATGCTATAATCAGGTTTTTATGAAAGTTAATTGCTTATTATTTCATATTTCATCAAAATGTAATTAAACTGTATTTCATTTTATTAAGGAAGTAAAAAATTATTTCAATTAGAATATTTATTTCTGTACACATATCATGACTTTAAAGGAAGTTTAGATAATGTATCTATATTATGTTATTGATTATTCAAAATATTGAAAGTTAACAGTATATAATTACTTCTTGTGTTTTTTTTAATAAGACATTCTCTACATGAAAGGAAAATATAACTACAGATATGTACTCAGTTCAGGCAAGTAATTATAAAATAAACATAATCAATAGTTTATATAAGTTTATATTTTTAAATGTATTGTTAAAAAGTATACATTTACAACTGTAAATATTTACGAGCATTACCTGGTTAAAATAATGTTCTGACATAATGTACACACAAGTATGAAGTTCTGTACTACCCATAATAAATGACAGTATCTGTTATAATTGCTATTATTATTGGCCATGCATGACTGACTCTGGCCTGACACACCTGAGAACTGTGCCAGGTGAGTTTTAGTAGCCAGCTACAGGTACTGTCCTGGGTTCACAGAAATACCTATGTCCATATTTGTTGTTGTATGGCTTCAAATGATGAAGCTGTGCAAAGCTGGGTGTGTAGCCTCAGGCCATCAGAACAGTAAGATTATCTCCTGACCTGAAGGAAAGATTGTAGCTCTCCATCTGAGAGGCCTTAATCAGACCAAAATTATAAACAAAATACCGATATAATTAAGGTGGAAATGTCAAAATAAGCTGTAAAACCATTAACAAACTGGTAAACAGGTTTTAGAAGACCACCTTTATTGAAATGAAGTTATTCTATACCGAAATTAGAAAGTAAAAATAAGCTGTTTCTCATAACATTGTAACCTGTCTAAACTGTAAGTCATTGAGACTAAACGTATTGGCCGGTTTATGCAGGTGTCCGGTATGTAGAGGTGAAATGTTGAATGATACAAGTTCAGAAAAAAATAATGTAAATCAAATTAAGAAATGACGCAGTTCTTATCTTGTTATATTCAAAAATATAAAGACATTGCTTTAAAAAATAATTGTAAAGAAAGAGATTAAAGTAAAAAAAAAATCAGTATTATTCCCAATGGTATAATAAATGCAAATTCACCATTTCCCATAACCAACCTATAGCCGTATACCCGTAATTAGTACACATTGTTCTTGTCCAGGAATTAAGATTATAGAGCCTGAGGTACAATTTGCCCCGTGGCAGTTGGACACTGGCAGCCTATGTACCATTTACCTGTAAAGCTTACCTGTTGGAACTACATCGTTTTATTAGCTCACCTGCCCGAAGGGCAAGTGAGCTTATGCCGTGGTGCGGCGTCCGTCGTCCGTCCGTCCGTCTGTCCGGCCGTCCGTCCGGCCGTCCGGCGTCAACTTTTTCATTCAAACAACTTCTTCTCAATAACCAAAAGGCCCAGGGACTTGATATTGGGCCTGTAGCATGCTGGGGTGAAGGGCTACAAAGTTTGTTAAAATAAATGACCTTGACCTTCATTCAAGGTCACATTGGTCAAATAGGCTATAATCTTCAAACGACTTCTTCTCAATAACCAAGAGGCCCAGGGACTTGATATTGGGCCTGTAGCATGCTGGGGTGAATGGCTACAAAGTTTGTTCAAATAAATGACCTTGACCTTCATTCAAGGTCACATGGGTCAAATAGGCTATAATTTTCAAACGACTTCTTCTCAATAACCAAGAGGCCCAGGGACTTGATATTGGGCCTGTAGCATGCTGGGGTGAAGGGCTACAAAGTTTGTTAAAATAAATGACCTTGACCTTCATTCAAGGTCACATTGGTCAAATAGGCTATAATCTTCAAACGACTTCTTCTCAATAACCAAGAGGCCCAGGGACTTGATATTGGGCCTGTAGCATGCTGGGGTGAAGGGCTACAAAGTTTGTTCAAATAAATGACCTTGACCTTCATTCAAGGTCACATGGGTCAAATAGGCTATAATTTTCAAACGACTTCTTCTCAATAACCAAGAGGCCCAGGGACTTGATATTGGGCCTGTAGCATGCTGGGGTGAATGGCTACAAAGTTTGTTCAAATAAATGACCTTGACCTTCATTCAAGGTCACATTGGTCAAATAGGCTATAATCTTCAAACGACTTCTTCTCAATAACCAAGAGGCCCAGGGACTTGATATTGGGCCTGTAGCATGCTGGGGTGAATGGCTACAAAGTTTGTTCAAATAAATGACCTTGACCTTCATTCAAGGTCACATGGGTCAAATAGGCTATAATTTTCAAACGACTTCTTCTCAATAACCAAGAGGCCCAGGGACTTGATATTGGGCCTGTAGCATGCTGGGGTGAAGGGCTACAAAGTTTGTTAAAATAAATGACCTTGACCTTCATTCAAGGTCACATGGGTCAAATAGGCTATAATCTTCAAACGACTTCTTCTCAATAACCAAGAGGCCCAGGGACTTGATATTGAGCCTGTAGCATGCTGGGGTGAAGGGCTACAAAGTTTGTTCAAATAAATGACCTTGACCTTCATTCAAGGTCACATGGGTCAAATAGGCTATAATCTTCAAACGACTTCTTCTCAATAACCAAGAGGCCCAGGGACTTGATATTGGGCCTGTAGCATGCTGGGGTGAAGGGCTACCAAGTTTGTTCAAATAAATGACCTTGACCTTCATTCAAGGTCACATGGGTCAAATAGGCTATAATCT
This sequence comes from Pecten maximus, assembly GCF_902652985.1. NCBI lineage: Eukaryota > Metazoa > Mollusca > Bivalvia > Pectinida > Pectinidae > Pecten > Pecten maximus. The sequence continues at coordinate 6,616 of NW_022979558.1, forward strand.
TCAAACGACCTCTTCTCAATAACCAAGAGGCCCAGGGACTTGATATTTGGCCTGTAGCATGCTGGGGTGAAGGGCTACTAAGTTTGTTCAAATAAATAACCTTGACCTTCATTCAAGGTCATATGAGTCCAATAGGCTATAATCTTCAAACGACTTCTTCTCAATAACCAAGAGGCCCAGGGACTTGATATTGGGCCTGTAGTATGCTGGGGTGATGGGCTACAAAGTTTGTTCAAATAATTGACCTTGACCTTCATTCAAGGTCATATTTGTTAAATAGGCTATAATCTTCAAACGACTTCTTCTCAATAACCAAGAGGCCCAGGGACTTGATATTGGACCTGTAGCATGCTGGGGTGAAGGGCTACAAAGTTTGTTCAAATAAATGACCTTGACCTTCATTCAAGGTCACATTGGTCAAATAGGCTATATTCTTCAAACAACTTCTTCTCAATAACCAAGAGGCCCAGGGACTTGGTATTGGGTCTGTAGCATGCTTGGGTGAAGGGCTACCAAGTTTGTTCAAATGAATTGCCTTGACATTCACTGAAGGCCATATTAGTCAAATAGGCTATATTCTTCAAATGACTTCTTCTTAATAACCAAGAGGCACAGGGACTTGATATTGGGCCTGTAGCATGCTGGGGTGAAGGGCTACAAATTTTGTTCAAATGAATGACCCTTGACCTACATTTAAGGTCACAGGGGTGAAATCGGCTTAAATCTGTAAATAATAATTTTGCGATAGCCAAGAGCCTCCTAGACCAGATATTAGGCCAATAAAATGCTGGAATGAAGGACTAGAAAATTTATTAATATGAATAAACCTAGCTAACTATGATAATCAGCATAGTATCTGTAGAAATGACCTCAATCAACTTCAAAGTTGCTGTAGAGCCAGGTGAGCGATACAGGCCCATTGGGCCTCTTGTATTCCTATGCAGTCAATATCTATCATGATATGTGTCACTCATACATTGTATGTAACAGATACAGGTCATGAATGTACAACGGTTGTTCAAGACAATTATAAAATCATACAGTTAAATGTTTAAACTTAAAAAAAGATCATAAGGTAAGCTGCATTTAGTGTTTGGAATGTTTGATAAGTATTTACTTATAACTCAAACATGGAAATCATATTAATCTATGGTGATTTACATTATAATTGACTTCTAATACTCTATACATACTTACATTATAATATTAAAGACACAAAGTAATAGTACCAGTCTGAAATAAAATATTTTTTTTTTTTTTTTTTTATATATATGTATATATATGATAATGACTTATAACTGTTGTTGTAATAGTATTTTAAAAGTAATGAACAATCATATCATTTCAAATGTGTCAGATATAGACAGTCACAAGTCTGTACCTATATCTTATATGAACTTGGTGTACATGTAGGTTAGCCCGAGTTTCCTCTGGCCCTGACACCATATACACCAGATGGGTGTATCTCTGAACGCCAACATTTTGAATTTACCTGTAGGGCAGTTTGTTTTGATAGCGATTATAGTCTTTTCCCTAAAAGTAGTCTCAATGCCAACAGGTCATTTACCTGTAAAAATTACCAGTTGATACTACCTGTAGGTGAAATTAATGATTTATAATTAAATATCATGTATTTATATGTATATCAAAAATATTTATTTTATTTGATATCTAGTTTCAAATTTAAAACGACAATACAATATTTTTTTGCTTGAAAATTATCTTTATGTTCAAAATTATGATTTTATTTTATCTTATTAAAGTCTTAAAAAATCATTTATGCTCATTTTTAAAATATATATATATTTGCATTTAGATAAATAAAATGGTTTAACTCTCTCGTTGCAACATTAATTTCCATATAGGCATATGGATAATTTGAATTAATTGAGACTAATTTCACTACTTTAGAAAGTTTTGTTCTATATTGATGATAATATATACAGCTACATAAAAGTCTGCACAAACAGCAATATACCTGAAAATATAACTTCCCAAAACTTGAATGTTCCATTGTACAACCAGGTACACATTTAATAAGTACTAATTACTACTTTGGTCGCATGTTATTGACTACCTCTCAATACAGGACTTGAAAATTTGACAAATTACAAAGAGTGATATTCAAATTCTATGTCACCAGAGATGCAAACTCTACACAGGCGTTCACTTATATCGACGAATTTCAATATTCAGAGTATGCGCTGATAAACGTATTCTACTCAAAGCAATTATTGTACGTTTTGGTATATATTTATATAGATAACGTTGTAGTGATATATAATCTACTAAATAATGTAAACATATCTTGTCGTGCATTGTCAATAATACATTTTAATACTAAAAAAGTATCTCAATGCAGTTCTTAGTACTAAATAGCTTTAATCAATACTTAATTACATTATAATACTGGGTATACACAATTGGGAAGAAAACCCGATTAAGTTAATTTCTATTTTCTTTCCGTCAAAAATGCATTTCGTAAAAGGCCTCCATTTCCACCCGAGTCCAATACAATTGTTAAAAATAGTAAGCAAGGCTTGATTTACGAAATCTTCGTTGTAATATTGAGACTGTCAATGCCGTATGCCTTCAGAAGCTTTATAGCACTTTTAAATTCATCCGTAGATAGATATCACGGTCAAGCTCCAAAAACAGAGATCTAGAGTCCATATCAACATGTAAATCAGTATTCTGCTAGACATTATCAGAATGGGGTTTGTTCTTGCATTATAACGTGGATTGGTTTTCCATAGGTGCTTCCTATATTGCCTTTGTTGAGAGGTACATGTACATGTATGTGTGTCCAGTCATTTTCAACTTTCTATATGCATATTTTGTAATGTAATGTAATATCATGTAAGTTTTTATTTCAGATATTCTTACTTTCTCTATGTAAGGCTTTTTATTATATATATTTAATCATTTCCATTTGAATATTAGCATGCATTGTTCATTTATCGTATTAATATGTATTTTATGTGTACAATATTAATAAATAAGTATAGATTTCTTAGTGATGAGATTGGTGAAATAAACTTTTCAAGTAATTAGTTAACAAAAACTATTCAGTGCTATGATGGAACTGTAAGTGGCATATATATGTATATTTATGAACAAATGTTGTTATTACATAGATTTGTTGCTATTTTTTAAAACTATATATGTTCTATATTACTTAATTGCTCATTTTGTTGAATGCATACATGTGTGTTCTAAGAAAATGGGAAAAAAAACCAAATACAATTCTACTGTATGATTTGTAAAACACAGGTAAATCTCAAGTGACAGGTAAAAAAAAAGACAGCTTATATGAAGCAGTATATAATTACCCTCCCATTGTTTCCTGAAACAACACCTACCTATTGTTAAAAAAAATGTTGGCGTTCAGAGAACCAGACATGGGGTCAGGGCCAGAGGAAAATCAGGCTAGGTAAAGGTAAGGTGTGATGACCAGTTTCCATCTAACAATTAAGGGGGTCTTTATATATAATAAGATGACTGTGTGTACACCTGTCCTGTACGTTCCACCTCCACTAAGGTGTTACAAGTGTAACCGGTACGGGCATATAGCTGCCCGCTGTAAAGGGGCATTACGATGCCAGAAGTGTGGGGGGGACCACAAAGTGGACGATTGTAAGTCCGAGGACTTAAAATGTGTAAACTGTGGAGGGGCACACAGTGCCGCCTACGGGGGTTGTACGGCCAGGAAAAAGGCTGTAGACATTGTAAAAATACAGGTGACAGAACATTGTTCACGTCGAGAGGCGGTACAAGAATATAAAAAAAAATCGTATGCGCAGTCAGTCTCCGAAAACACACCGGAAACAATTAACCCCGTACCGTACTCCGGGGTAGCTGATTTCAACATCCCTAAAAGTCAGTCCGACCGTCCGTCCGTCCGTCCGTCAGTTACTGTCCCACAGGAACCTATGGTGACAGTACCTATCAAAAAGCTACTACAGTTAGCAGTTTCTGTCATCGCCAAAATCAATGAAGGTTCTAGTTGGACAGAAATACTTATATATGTACTTAGTCAAGCTGAAACCATATTTGGAGTCAAGCTCGACAGCACAATGTTACCCGATACACTCGTGAAATAATATGTCTACCAATAACACCACGGGTATAGGCATCCTACAGTGGAATGCCCGGAGCATAGCGAAACATGGATTCGAGTTTTTAAAATTTATTGAAAATAGACGTGATATACACGTCATTTGTTTACAGGAAACATGGCTAAAAGAAAACACTAGTTTTAATATTCCAGGTTTTTATCCACCGGTATTAAAAAACCGTTTAGACGGAAAGGGCGGGGTGGCTATATATGTACGTGAAAATCTAAATTATCACGAACTTAACATTACAAGTAAAGTCATGGAAGTTATCGGTGTTGTTATTAAACTAAACGACAAATCAATTAGTATAATTGATATATACAATACATGTAAGACAAATGTTGTATCTGACTATACAGAACTTAACAAATACATAGATACCCCATATATTATATGTGGAGACTTTAATAGTCATCATACTCTCTGGGGCGGTACCAGGTGTGACCCCAAGGGTAAAGTTTTGTATGAGTTCATAAATAATACTAATCTTGTTTTACTAAATGATGGTTCTGGAACCAGAGTGAGCCCAGCTACCCTGGATATAACACCGATAGACCTGACAATAGTTACTCCCACAATAGCGGGAGATTGTACCTGGAATGTATATCCAGATAATTTTGACAGTGATCACTATCCTGTTTTAACAATTTATAAATGTAAACCACTTTTAAATAATACTGTAAACAAGTCACGATGGAATTTTCACAAGGCTGACTGGGAAAGATATAAAACCACCAGTACAAGGGAGGTAACTCCCGCACTCTTAGACGGTAATGTCGAGAGCAGCCACACTAAACTTATCGATACCATTATAAACATTACTGATAGCTGTGTTCCGAAAAAGCAGAAAAAAACAATTAATAGATCTGCAGTACCGTGGTGGAACGGGGAATGTACTCGGGTTGTACGTGACAAGCACCGGGCATATAATAAAGCCCGACGTGATTTTAACAATGAAAACTTACAAGATTATCGGCGTAAGAGAGAATTATCCAAACAAACACTATTAGAAACTAAAGAGAAATACTGGAGAAATCTTTGTAATGATATGAATGAAGACACATCTCTAGCAAAAGTATGGAAGGCAGTGAGAAATATGAAAACCTCAAATACCAGCAAACAAATACCAGCATTATTGAATACCACTACTAATAGATATGTAATTACTAATACTGAAAAATGTAATCTTTTAGCAGAAACCTACACTGCAGTAAGTAAAACAATTAATTATACAGATGATTTTATTAAAAATAAATCTGAATTTGATAAACAATACTCAGATTATGTAAATGATACAGTGCCATGCACAAGTAATATTAATAATATGTTTACTTTTCAGGAGTTTATTGAAGCGCTGTCTCAAACTAAAGAGACTAGCCCGGGGGATGACAATATTACATATAACATGTACAAACAATTATCTGTGTCTGCCAAAAAAGTAGTTTTGGATTTTATAAATATGGTCTGGGAAAAACGTGTTCTCCCGACAGAGTGGAAACACTCAATTGTAATACCCATATTTAAATCGGGGAAAAACCCTAACTTACCACAATCATATCGACCAATATCACTCACCTCCACATTATGCAAAATTATGGAAAAAATGGTCAACAACAGGTTGAAATGGTTTTTAGAACAGAAAGGTGTCATATCTGTAAATCAATGCGGGTTCCGGAAAAATAGAAGTACCATAGACCAGCTGGTGAAATTAGAAAACGAAATTAGAAAGGCCAATTTAAATAAGGAGTCACTACTAGCAGTGTTCATAGATTTTGAAAAGGCCTTTGACATGATGTGGAGGGATGGTTTACTGTATAAAATGAAAAATATTGGAATAAATGGAAATATGTATGCATTTATTAAAGATTTTTTACAGGATCGATTTATACAAGTACGGATCGGAAATGAAATATCCGATACCCACTATCTAGAGAACGGTACCCCCCAGGGCTCAGTTCTCAGCCCAACTCTTTTTAATATATGTATTAATGATATATCAGACTGTCTGAACAATAAAAAAGATATTTCTCAGTTCGCAGATGATAGCGCCATCTGGAAAACACACAGAAATATCAAATTTCTAAGTACCTGTATATCTTCAGAATTAACAAAAATACTAAACTGGTGTAACACATGGGGCTTCAAAATATCAAAAACAAAAACAGTTGGTGTTCTTTTCAGGAAAAAACAAAGTGCGAGTTTACACTCAAAATTGTCAGACGTAGAAATACAAATGGGAGACACAAAAATATCACTCGCAAATGTAATACAATTTCTAGGTATGTACTTCGATAGTGGACTTACCTGGGGTCCACATATCGAAAATATTGTACAACGTTGTGAACAACGGCTTAACTTACTCAAGTATTTAAGAGGAACAGATTGGGGGTGTGACCGCTATACATTATTGACGTTGTATAAAACTCTAATACGTAGTATACTAGATTACGGTGCCGCAGTATACAACTCGGCCAGTAATTCACAATTAGAAAAATTAAATGTTGTACAATATAAATGTCTTGCTACCTGTCTGCATGCCATGAAGGGAACTTCACTCTCTAGTCTCCAAGCCGAGGCTGGAGACCCTCCGCTTCAAATACGCCGAAATTCCATCATCGCAAAATATCAATTAAAACTTGAGGGGCTGACAATGGCGCACCCTACATTGGAAAGTCTTGAAAATGACTTCAAATTCAAATATAATGAAAATAAAATACTGCCTTCATACAAATCGTATTATACATGTCTAAAAGATATCCAATCTACTTTTCAGCTGGGTAACATCAACGTACATACAGCAGAGTTTAGTTCAATCCCATTGTGGACCCTGAACAAACCGATGATTAATATAGACTTACACGAGACCGTAAATAAATCAATGTCTCCTGCAGACGCCATAGTTCCAACACGACTTTATATCGACTCATTTAAAGGAACACATATATATACAGATGGATCTAAAGATCCAAATACTCAAAAATGTGGATGTGCTTTTGTCATTCCAGCCTTAGACATTAAAAATAAGTTCCGATTGAGTAATAATATTTCTATTATGACAGCGGAACTTGCAGCCATACAACTTACTTTACAGTTTCTAACCAATACAGCGGCAGATAACTCCGTCATACTTGTAGACTCACTGAGCGCACTACAAGCATTACAAACACCAGAACACAAAATTACAAACCCGATTATATACGAAATCTTGAAATTAACATCTATTTTAGGTAGCACTGTATCCCTGGCATGGATACCAAGCCATATTGGTATCCATGGAAACGACATGGCTGATGCCGAGGCCAAAAGTTCTTTAAACTCAGAAAAAATTGACATACATGTACCTTTAGTAAAAGGAGAAATACATTCCTTTTTACAGAATAAAATGTTTGATTGCTGGCAAACATACTGGGGAGATCCTGATATCGGCAAATCAATGAAAAAACACATGCCAATTCTGAAAACTTTTACCAAAAAAATCATCTGTAATAACAAACAATTAGTCACTGCATATACACGCTTAAGATTAGGAAAATGCCGATTAAATCATTATCTATTTCAGATGAATCTACATACAGACGGTCTTTGCGAAACTTGCAACGTACCAGAAACCATTGAGCATTATTTATTAAAATGTGATCGTTTTTATATACAGAGGCAGAGGCTATTCCGGGATATGGACATACAGCCATCCACATTAACTAATATATTTCCAAATTTATTTGCAGACAATCCCAAAGCTACTACGGCAGTACTCAAATATATTTCTAAGACTGGTATAGCAAATACACTATAAATACAATTTATTTTTCTTCAAAATAACCATCAAAAACTAGGTGCTTGTCACGTGCTTTTAAACCTTTTATCATACCTTGTAAGACAATACCTGTCCCCAACACAATGACGAGGGGCACAGGGACCTGTCTCATCAAACAATGGTGTCCTAAATTATAAGGTCACTTTTTAAATATTTTAATTAACATTGAATTTATATAATGCCATAACATGGCATTACAACTCTTGACTCATCTTCACTCATCTTCGTCTTATATGCATCTATCTCAGAAGTAGAACTTCTTTTTATTATTATGTCTTAGAATAGGCCTAGATTTTTAATTATAGTGTATATAGGAGGAATACGGCAATTAGGGGTGTGACGTATTGCACGGCACACTCATACGCTAATGTCCTCATGCCCCACTCTATCATTTCTGATAAATAACTGTATTGAATAAATAAGGGGGGAGTCGTGATACTGCTGCGACAGTATACACGAACTATTTCTTTAAACTATTAAATAAAGCCCATATAAATAGGGAGGCATTTTTTCTACCGTATAGACTTTAATAGGGATAACATTATAAGCCTTTCAGTAGGTTTTTTCTTTTTCCCATTTATAGATAGGATAAATAGAATTTAGATTACACTTGGTAACACCGCTGGCGGTTAGCAATTTAAGTCAGCCCAACATGAAGGTGGATCGATACAAATATACAGGTACGGGTGAGCGATATGTAGTATACAGGTGACGGTATATATGGGAGGTGTGTCCTGTTGGTAGGGGATTGCCCAATCACTAGCGCACTTCTCATTATACCCCACAGCAGCCATTTCAGTGAATATTAACACACCCGTGTGTTAATGGCATATATATGTGTGTGGCTCAGATCCCGGTACGGTTAGAAAGAAGTAACGGGAAATGGGTCACAAGGTCAGTCATGAGAATGTAGGGCGAGCCCACCTAATACAAATTGTTTTAAAAGGGAATTACTCCCTAAGTAAATATATGAACTAAAATACAAAAGTTTATATTTTAAGTAAATATATATTCATGTATAGACTCATGAATACTCCATCGCCTTCATGTTCGGAAAAGTGTTATCATAGTGCTAAAGAATTTGAACTTTTTTTTCGGGGCAATAGATTACTAATAATACTTTGTACATCGACTAATTTCCTTAAGAAAATAGTCGATATAACTCAGGAATCAAGGTTTCTTTTTATAACAACTAACAACCCTTGATATCCAGCTTGTACCTTTTTCTTTTTATAAAGAACCCAACTTTTTCCATAATAAGTGCTCCGCACATAAATTTTTATTTATATATTGTGAAACGAGTCAACCCCCCACTAATCCTGTAGTGGACCAGGGGAGACAACTCCAAAGAAATACCGGTCAGGACACTAAATGGGTCAAACCCGCCTGACAATCTATACCTTGTACTTACTGGTATAAGGATATTTTTTATAAGATTAAAGTGAAAACTACATATGGAGATAACTATTCCTGTGGCAGAGGAAATAGTTAAGTAATAATTTTTGTTCTCTTTTTTATATCATCTCCACATAATAGCTGGTAATATTTTAAACCAAACTTCTTCAATTCTACTTCATTCAATTACATTAATCTCATCAGCATCGTATCATTTTTTTTTTTTTTTTTTTTTTTTTATCCCACTTTCTTGGCCAGGACACTAAAGGACACAGTCCGCCTGGCAACCAAATAACTTAAATATTTGGTTTCATCAAAATGATACCAGACAACTATTCCTGTGGCAGAGGAATTAGTTGATTTTTTTTAATGTTTTTAACTGATACATTTTATACGTAGCTATTACGTAATTATTTAAATAAGCTGGGTACATTAGCCCTCACGTAACAATAAATTACTTTTTATAAGTATTAGACAGCTAAATGATTTTTCTCCTCCTTTTTATGTTAAATCTTTTGCTTTTCTTTTATAAAACTTCTATTGCCGCTTTTTTCTACATTTTCTCATACTGTATAATTTGCATACATTAGTATAAGATAAAAACCCGCATACACTATAGGGACGCCCCGGACCATCTATACCTCCAGCCAAGCCCGGCAAAAGGACAAAGTACTGTACCTTGCGGAAGCAGTGACGTCCTCGACTGTCGGGTGTAACTGGTGGCCTTAGACCCGGGGTACACAACAGACACATTATATATCACCCCTATTCGAACATCAACATACGACAATAATCTCACTTTTGAACAAATACATATATCTATCGATTTTACTTTTTTTTTTGCAAAGATAACTTATAAATATATAAAGATAAATTTTTAACACAAGTATATAGTAAGCCTCTTGGCTCCCTTCGGTCACCCTCCCACGACAAAAAAACTATAACGTGGGCTATTTTAATACCATCGTAGAGCGACTGGCGTACATGGGCCCGCCCACAACGCCACACCCCCACCACATCGTCGTTATTAATCCACATGGTTTGATTAATCCACAATATTTACATATTGCTTTACTAGTGCTCCAATACTTTAGTGCTCATAATGTCAACCCTTATCGCCGGTCATTCACAGGCCAAGTACTTTCATAAGTACTTGCGTCCGAGTGATGATATCTTCGTTGTCTCTCGCAGTGGCTACCGTGTTGAGGAGATGTGGGACGAGATAGAAGAGTTAGCACCCAATTTTGACATTATTGTCTTACATTGTGGTGCTAATAACCTTCACAATGACTCCGTTGCCATCGTCCTCAACCGGTTTCAGCTACTGTGTGAGAGGGTTTGGTCAGCTTCCCCGTTGACCCAGATAGCGATATCTGGTTTGTTACCCCGCGTAGAGTCCAGATGGGAGGAGGCACCCCAGAGACCACATTTCATCGCGAACGTCAACATGAAGGCCCGAGAGATCAGCGATTCCCTGAGGATGCTGGCAGACATGATAGAAAAGCTCCATTACATCCCTCATCCGAACTTCACCCGCAGCAGAAAGATTGACGGACAGCTACTAAGTAGAGATGGTCTCCACCTGAGTTTCAAGGGAACCGATCGTGTCATCTACGACCTCCTCGCCGGAATTGCCCACATCAGAACTACGCCAGCCAATACTCGACCCACTACGCCATCCCCTACTCCAACCACTACTCGATCAACCACTACTCCATCCCAGACTCCAGCCACTACTCCAACCACTACTCCATCCCAGACTCCAGCAACTACTCCAACCACTACTCCATCCCAGACTCGACCCCATACTCGATCAACCACTACTCCATCTGATCTCCAACCACTACTCGATCAACCACTACTCCATCCCAGACTCGACCCCCTACTCGATCAACCACTACTCCATCCCAGACTCGACCCCATACTCGATCAACCACTACTCCATCCCAGACTCGACCCCATACTCGATCAACCACTACCCCATCTGATACTCCAACCACCACTCGATCAACCACTACTCCATCCCAGACTCGAGCCCATACTCGATCAACCACTACTCCATCTGATCTCCAACCACTACTCGATCAACCACTACTCCATCCCAGACTCGACCCCCTACTCCATCAACCACTACTCCATCCCAGACTCGACCCCCTACTCCATCAACCACTACTCCATCCCAGACTCCAGCAACTACTCCAACCACTACATCCCAGACTCGACCCCATACTCGATCAACCACTACTCCATCTGATACTCCGACCACCACTCGATCAACCACTACTCTATCTGATACTCCAACCACTACTCCAACCACTACATCCCAGACTCGACCCCATACTCGATCAACCACTACTCCATCTGATACTCCAACCACCACTCGATCAATCACTACTCCATCTGATACTCCAACCACCACTCGATCAACCACTACTCCATCCCAGACTCCAGCAACTACTCCAACCACTACTCCATCCCAGACTCGACCCCCTACTCGATCAACCACTACTCCATCTGATCTCCAACCACTACTCGATCAACCACTACTCCATCCCAGACTCCAGCAACTACTCCAACCACTACTCCATCCCAGACTCGACCCCCTACTCGATCAACCACTACTCCATCCCAGACTCGACCCCCTACTCGATCAACCACTACTCCATCCCAGACTCGACCCCATACTCGATCAACCACTACTCCATCCCAGACTCGACCCCATACTCGATCAACCACTACTCCATCCCAGACTCGACCCCATACTTGATCAACCACTACTCCATCTGATACTCCAACCACTACTCGATCAACCACTACTCCATCTGATACTCCAACCACTACTCGATCAACCACTACTCCATCCCAGACTCCAGCAACTACTCCAACCACTACTCCATCCCAGACTCGACCCCCTACTCGATCAACCACTACTCCATCTGATACTCCAACCACTACTCGATCAACCACTACTCCATCCCAGACTCGACCCCCTACTCGATCAACCACTACTCCATCCCAGACTCGACCCCCTACTCGATCAACCACTACTCCATCTGATACTCCAACCACCACTCGATCAACCACTACCCCATCTGATACTCCAACCACCACTCGATCAACCACTACTCCATCCCAGACTCGACCCCATACTTGATCAACCACTACCCCATCTGATACTCCAACCACCACTCGATCAACCACTACTCCATCCCAGACTCGACCCCCTACTCCATCAACCACTACTCCATCTGATACTCCAACCACTACTCGATCAACCACTACTCCATCCCAGACTCGACCCCATACTCGATCAACCACTACTCCATCCCAGACTCGACCCCCTACTTGATCAACCACTACCCCATCTGATACTCCAACCACCACTCGATCAACCACTACTCCATCCCAGACTCGACCCCCTACTCGATCAACCACTACTCCATCCCAGACTCGACCCCCTACTCGATCAACCACTACTCCATCTGATACTCCAACCACCACTCGATCAACCACTACTCCATCCCAGACTCCAGCAACTACTCCAACCACTACTCCATCCCAGACTCGACCCCCTACTCGATCAACCACTACTCCATCCCAGACTCGATCCCCTACCCAGACTCCGTACCTTACCGCACTTCTCTCTCTGCCACCCGTTCATGTAGATGTCGAACCAACGTTCGTAGTGAGTGAAGATCCAGCATCATGGCCAGCATTACCACGACGCACTAGTACGACGCCGCCACCAACTAAGATGCCAACTACTGCTGATCCAACCACTACTCGACCTCCAGCAACTACTCGATCAGCATCTACTCCATGTGATACTCCAGCAACTACTCCAACCACTACTCCAGCAACCACTGCCCCATGTGATACTCCAGCAACTACTCCAACCACTACTCCAGCAACCACTACTCCATGTGATACTCCAGCAACTACTCCAACTTTAAGTCGTCGACAAAAGAAAAACCGGACAAGACAGCTTCGGAAATCGGTGAGTAAACCAAAGGTCGCTAAGTCTGTAAGTAAAACGAAGATTACTAGGTCGGTAAGTATACCCGAGTCGGAACAACTTCTTGTAGGCGGTGGTGTGCAGGTTTATGACACCAACATCAATATAACAACTGATACCATAGTTAGCATCCTTAAAGATCCTATCACAGATAGAGTTTCGAATATACCACCGGTTAAACCTAAGGGAGGTGAGTGCTACTTAGTTCAATGTAAGAATCCAGACGACTGGAAATGTGATCAGTACCAATGGATCAATAACGGTAGTTCCAATATTTCAGTGAAAGGAGAGATTGATGTATGTCTAAGTCGTACGTATTTCAAAATTAAGACTGATGCTAGTTGCAACAAAGGTGTTGTTGGTAGGAATCGTAAAGGTAGAAAAAGGGATTTAGGTAACGCCAATTTTGTCCGTAAAGGTTTTTCTTTATCGTCAAACCCAAATCTGGTTTAAGTTGTATATGAGGGTGACCATACAGAGTATTCCCCTCTTCCACATGGTAATAGTAAGAGTAGTAATACAGAGTTTGTTCGGACATGTCCTTCCGTGCTAAATGATATCAAGAAAATGTCAGAAAATGGTTCGTCCCCTTCAGAAATTTTCGATAGACAGTGTACAAATAGCAACGTAGAAAGTGGCGAGTATATAGGGGTTCTTAATGCTAGGAATGTAAGACAAATCGAGTATGTCACAGAAAAGGTAAGAGAAACTAAACAGCTTACTAGGGATGAAATCTATAATTTGGTTTTACTTGCTCATCACTTGGATGGTTTTATCCATGAGATTAAAGTGTATCCTGCCTTAGGAACTATTCTTGGTCTACCAGAAATTTTTGAGGTTTTTAACCAATTGTTAGATTTAGACGATAGCTCAGTAACAATGTGTTTAGGGTATGACACAACTTTTAATCTAGGTGATTTTTATGTAACACCCGTCATTTTCCAACATATCCTTTTTGAAAACAAACCTAACATTCCATTAGCATTTTTGGTACATGAAAGGAAATTTCAAAAATGTCACGAGCGATTGTTTGATTATCTTTGTGAAAAAGTTCCAAAACTTTTGAAAAAGAATATTCCAATTATAACAGATAGAGAAAAGGGTGTTTCTAATGCAATTAAAAAGGTGTTACCAAATTGTACTAATCTGTTCTGCTGGAATCATATTAAAAGAGACTTTAAATACTGGTTACAAAAGAATCACGCAGATAGTTCTGAGATAGCTATTTATTTACAAGATTTAACTAGAATTCTTCAGTCAAACGAGGAAGACTTTGACGACACAGTCCAACTTCGCACAGGTAAGTGGTCCCAATTAGCGCTAAACTACTTCAACAACCATCTCCAGAATGACATCAAATTACATGCTGCAAAGTGGAACATTCAACAGTTCAATGGTTTGTATAATCCGCTGTCAGGTATTACAAATAATGCGTCAGAAAGTATCGACGCTGTCTTGAAAACTCACGTGAAAGGTAAGGAATTACCCGTCGATATTTTAACATTAAGTTTACAGTTGCTACAGTATAGATATTTTTATAACATTCAAACTGGAATGGCAGGAATAGGACAATACAAACTTTTAGATAAATTTTTATATGCTAAGATTCCAAAAGATGAAATTGTCATACCCAAAAAACTTTTAAACCCCGATGAAATCGTAGACTTTGTCAAAGGTAATTTAAAAAACGAGTCTTTTATAAACTTATTAGAACCTACTTCTAACGAAAACGGTAAAACAGTAGCAAGCCAAGTCAGTGAATCAGTTCAAGAACCTAATGTTAGTAAAGTTAGTGAATCTAAAGAAGTAGACATATCAAACGCCAAAATCTACGAAAAAACTAGGTCCATCAAAAACTCCTATTCAACAAATAAAAACTCCTACAAATCAATCTATTAAAAAACCTTAAGTCCTGTAAAAAAGGAAACCACGTGTTCCAAAAAGAAATTAAGATTTCAGTTAGAAGATTCTGATACATGTAATATTAGCGAAGATAATGTACAACTTGTTAAAAAACGTAAAGTCGCTGATAACACAGAGTCGCTACAAAACCCATGGGTAAATAACTTAAATGAAAGCCATAAACTTAAAATTTCCAATAAAGAATGGATTTGTTCTGATATTATAAATGAAGTACAATCAATAATGTCTAAACAATTTCCTGGTTTGAATGGTTTTCAGTTGACAAACTTAGCTCCAGTATATGATTCAAATAAATGCAAATGGAAAAACCAAATAGCTTTTCAATCTGTAGTTTCACCTTCTGTTCAAATTCACCATAATGGAAGAGACCACTGGGTTACAAGTTTTCAAACAAGTAATGGGGATATATCCGTTCTAGACAGTTTAGCATCAAAAGAAAATCATACAGTTAACACTCCGTCAATCGAACTTCAGCTTTGTAGTATTTACGGTAATAATAAAAGGAGTATCCCAGTCAAAATTTTAGATGTACAGGATCAAAATAATGGCTACGATTGTGGGCTTTTTGCAATAGCTAATATGGTAGAATTTTGTTTTAAAGGTAATTCATTCAAACAAAAAACTAATTTCATTGAAAATCAAATGCGGGATCACTTAATTTGGTGTTTAGATAAAGGTTATTTCATGCCGTTTCCACAGTTCGTTAAAATAGCATCACAACTAAAAAAGGCAAGTAATAACAGTATCACAATAGTAGTTGTTCTTGTGGGTTTCCAGATTGGATGGATGAAATGATTGGCTGTGACTGGAGAACAGGTAGGGTACATTGCAAAACGTGGAAACATAAAGAGTGTGCAAATCTTAGAGATTCAGAAGAAGACTGGTTATGTTCCGATCATCGTAGGTTTTAGAAATTAATTTTCATATAACAATGAAACAAAAATAGAATAAAAAGATTACAATAAAAAATTAAATTCATTTAAATAAAACAATAAAGCAAAAATATACTGACTATATGAAATTAAAAGAATAAAAAAAAGGGGGGCCTTAAGTAGAACTGCGTCCACGTCGCAGAGCCTGGTAACAATCTAATAGAATGGCTAAAAGTTCTACAGGTAATTTTTCCTTGCTCGAGTTACTTCCCTTGTATTAAAGTTTACATTCAACTTTTGTTCAAAATGGCGTCCGTGAATTTCAACTAGGTTCATTCCGGCCACCTCTTTTGCACCGAATTTGTAATGAATATTAATAAAAGTTATATCAGCTTAAAGCCTATAAAATTATCTTGTCCAGAGTGTGTCCCGAACAGAAATCGGCTAAGTATTAAAAGAGTTATGGACCAATAAAGATGGAAATTTACATGCAACTTTGATGATTTTGCTATTTTTTCACACCACATCAATTCATTCCGGCCACCACTTTTGAAAGTAATATCGAACATGTATTCAAACAGTTCATATCATGTGAAAGAATACTAAATTCTCCGGTTTTGTGTGGCTCCCGAACAAAAATTTGTTCAGTAATATTTGAGATATGGGTATTTATTATAACGAAAACAGTTGTAAATATCGACATTTTTATTCCATATGGGTTCATTCCGGCCACCACTTTCACTTCTAATTTTTGATACTGTTAAATATAACTTATCAATACCATTTTAAAGGGGATAAGTTAACCCTTTTACTGCTGGTGTCCGAACAAAAATCCATTCAGTAATAATGGAGATATGTCCTAATAAATACAATAAATCAACAAAAATCTCTTCACGCCTGAGTGCATTCCGGGTTTTGTCCTCATCCCCATTTCTACCCGATCCTGTAAATAGTCCAGCCCGGAGTTCGGAGTTGTCCGTCTGCTGAGAAGTAAGATCGTTTGCGACAGAATTGTCTCATTAACTGTCAATTTGTGTTTTTGTTTCACAATCAGATAATAATCAAGACATCTATGTGACTTGAAAGAAATATCCCGAAATTAATGGTAATTGTGATAGAAACGAAAGCGGAAGTAATAAAAAGTGGAAATCCCGATGATCACCCTACTCATCGAAGGTGGAGACAGCGCAATGGAACCAGTCTTGATATAACACCAGGTAATTATTTTATGTCGTTATCCTTGTTGTAATGATGTTATAAAAGTACACGGCTAGTTTATAATGTCTGTCCATATAATGATATATTCTGAGGCCAGTGAGGGGGCGGTATGATTACATCGTTTTAAGTGTTTGTTTTACATATAGGCCTAATTTGGTCCTGGTTAACAGAATTGTCTCCTCAAACAGTTTTTGTCATGCAACCTGGCAATGGTCAAGACAATGCTGTGATTATTTTTTAAAAAGGAATTATTGAGAAATCAATCGTAATTTTACGAAAAACAAAAGAGGAAGTAAAAAGATGGAAATTCCGATGACGTAATGGGTTTTTCTAACAGAGAAAATGTCATCGGAGCAGTGAATCTTTCCCAAGATTGTCATAACATTTAGAAGCGTCAAGTGAAAGACCAAGTGTTAATTTAACGTAAGGTAATTATCTGATATGGTGTTAGCCTCATTGTAACAATGTATATTACTTTACCGCCTTGTGAACCTAATATACAATTATGGCCCTCTGTGGAGGGATATATATATCCAGAATTATGTCCCTGGGAAGGATTATTTTCCTGAGGGCGTAGCCGAGGGAAAATAACTCTTCCCAGGGACATAATTCTGGATATATCCCGACACAGAGGGTCATAATAGTTTTATTGTACCGAAAAAAAACCCCACAATGAATTGAATTTAATAAATTGTATTTTATTGATTTATAACAGCAAAATATATAGTAACTGTATAATTAACAACAGACATAATAAAAACACCAACCAAAGTATAACGTTTACCGAGTTACTTCTGTACATTAACGGTGAAATTGACATCCAGTAATGTAAGGCATGAATCCTTGCCTTGTGATATCTAGGTATCACATTGGTTAGTTTTTAGCCCACCATCATCAGATGGTGGGCTATTCAAATCGCCCTGCGTCCGTGGTCCGTCGTCCGTCCGTCCGTCCGTCCGTAAACAATTCTTGTTATCGCTATTTCTCAGAAAGTGCTGAAGGGATCTTTCTCAAATTTCATATGAAGGTTCCCCTTGGTGCCTAGTTATGCATATTGCGTTTTGAGACCAATCGGAAAACAACATGGCCGACAGGCAGCCATCTTGGATTTTGACAATTGAAGTTTGTTATCGCTATTTCTGAGAAAGTACTGAAGGGATCTTTCTCAAATTTCATATGAAGGTTCCCCATGGTGCCTAGTTATGCATATTGCGTTTTGAGACTAATCCGAAAACAGCATGGCCGACAGGCAGCCATCTTGGATTTTGACAATTGAAGTTTGTTATCGCTATTTCTGAGAAAGTACTGAAGGGATCTTTCTCAAATTTCACATATAGGTTCCCCTTGGTGCCTAGTTATGCATAATGCGATTTGAGACCAATCGGAAAACAACATGGCCGACAGGCAGCCATCTTGGATTTTGACAATTGAAGTTTGTTATCACTATTTCTGAGAAAGTACTGAATGGATCTTTCTGAAATTGCAGATGTAGGTTTTCCTTGGTGCCTAGTTATGCATATTGAGTTTTGAGACCAATCCGAAAACAACATGGCCGACAGGCAGCCATCTTGGATTTTGACAATTGAAGTTTGTTATCGCTATTTCTGAGAATGTACTGAATGGATCTTTCTGAAATTTCATATGTAGGTTTCCCTTGGTGCCTAGTTATGCATATTGCGTTTTGAGACCAATCTGAAAACAACATGGCCGACAGGCAGCCATCTTGGATTTTGACAATTGAAGTTTGTTATCGCTATTTCTGAGAAAGTATTTAAGGGATCTTTCTCAAATTTCATATGTAAGTTTCCCTTGGTGCCTAGTTATGCATATTGCATTTTGAGACCAATCTGAAAACAACATGGCCGACAGGCAGCCATCTTGGATTTTGACAATTGAAGTTTGTTATCACTATTTCTGAGAAAGTATTGAAGGGATCTTTCTCAAATTTCATATGTAAGTTTCCCTTGGTGCCTAGTTATGCATATTGCATTTTCAGACCAATCTGAAAATAACATGGCTGACAGGCAGCCATCTTGGATTTTGACAATTGAAGTTTGTTATCGCTATTTCTGAGAAAGTACTGAAGGGATCTTTCTCAAATTTCATATGGAGGTTCCCCTTGGTGCCTCGTTATGCTTATTGCATTTTGAGATCAATTGGAAAACAATATGGCCGACAGACCGCCATCTTGGATTTTGACAATTGAAGTTTGTTATCTCTATTTCTCAAAGTACTGAATGGATCTTTCTCAAATTTCATAAGTAGGTTCCCCTTGGTCCCTTGTATTGCATTTTTGGACCAGTCTGTCCTGAAAACAACTTGGCAAACAAACAGCCATTATCGTTAAATCTCAAATTTCTTATATAGCTAGGATTCCCTTGTTTGAAAAGTACTGGAGGGATGTCTCAATTTGCACAGATTAGTAAAATGAAGGGAAAAGTAGAGAAAAGATCAATCTGACATGGAACCTATGAAGATCATTCAATGGTGGGCACCAAGATCCCTCTGGGATCTCTTGTGACAATTGAAGTTTGTTATCGCTATTTCTCAGAAAGTACTAAAGGGATCTTTCTGAAATTTCATATGTATGTTCCCCTTGGTGCCTATAGTTATGCATATTGCATTTTGAGACCAATCGGAAAACAACATGGCTGACAGGCAGCCATCTTGGATTTTGACAATTGAAGTTTGTTATCGCTATTCCTCAGAAAGTACTAAAGGGATCTTTCTGAAATTTCATATGTATGTTTCCCTTGGTGCCTATAGTTATGCATATTGCATTTTGAGACCAATCGGAAAACAACATGGCCGACAGGCAGCCATCTTGGGTTTTGACAATTGAAGTTTGTTATCGCTATTTCTCAGAAAGTAATGAAGGGATCTTTCTGAAATTTCATCTGTAGGTTCCTCTTGGTACCTAGTTATGCATATTGCATTTTGAGACCAATCGGAAAACAACATGGCCGACGGGCAGCCATCTTGGATTTTGACAATTGAAGTTTGTTATCACTATTTCTCAGAAAGTAATGAAGGAATCATTCTGAAATTTCATATGTAGGTTCCCCTCGGTGCCTAGTAATGCATATTGCATTTTGAGACTAATCGGAAAACAACATGGCCGACAGGCAGCCATCTTGGATTTTGACAATTGAAGTTTGTTATCACTATTTCTCAGAAAGTAATAAAGGGATCTTTCTGAAATTTCATATGTAGGTTCCCCTCGGTGCCTAGTTATGCATATTGCATTTTGAGACTAATCGGAAAACAACATGGCCGACAGGCAGCCATCTTGGATTTTGACAATTGAAGTTTGTTATCGCTATTTATCAGAAATTGCTGAAAGGATCTTTCTGAAATTTCATTTGTAGGTTGCCCTCTGTGCCTAGTTATCCATATTGGATTTTGAGACCAGTCAGAAAACAACCTGGCCGACAGGCAGCCATCTTGTATTTTGACAATTGAAGTTTGTTATCGCTATTTTTCAGAAAGTGCTGAAGGGATCTTTCTCCAATTTCATATGTAGGTTCCCTTTGTTCCCTGGTATTGCATTTTGGGACCAATCCAAAAACAACATGGCCGACAGACAGCCATTATCGCTAAATCTTAAATTTTATATATAGGTTCCCCTTGTTTGAAAAGTACTAGAGGGCTGTTTCTGAATTTACACAGATTAGTAAGACTTAGAGGAAGGGAAAAGTAGAGAAAAGATCAATCTGACATGGAACCTATAAAGATCATTCAATGGTGGGCGCCAAGATCCCTCTGGGATCTCTTGTTTGAAGGTTGAAGTTGGAAGTGGCGTTGGTAACATGAGCAATGTTTGTACAGTTAGTTGGGGTATTATCACCATTCGGTCCAAGAGTAGATGGAGATTGTTTATTTTCAATGTCATCTTGACCAACAACTTTTGACCGACCATTGACTTTGTCCATAATATCTACAGCTTCACCAGAAAGTAACGTTTTCAATTGTTCATCTGTTAAGGTGATTTCCTCAAAGCCGTCATCAAAATGGTCATCGTTTCCCGTTTCATTCGCAACAGAACACCGATCACAAACAGCATTTGTCAAAGCCGCACTCATCTCCATTTTACGTTCAAAAGAGGTTACACTAGAATACGAGCGGATGGATGTTTCTGATTTGTGGCCAGAAACAGTCATGATGTCGCGTGATTCAAATTTATCAAAATCCAGAACAGAAATTGATGTAGCTCTAATAGAATGGTTGGTATACACTTGCGAGAGTTTCGCTTGCTTGGATGTGTTAGGCATCATTTGAGACAGCGTGTTTTTGCCAACAGACATGTTGCAATACCACAGGTCATCAGTATCATCAAATGCATCTTTAGGACGTTGCCATAAATCATTATTCATGGGATGAAGCTTCGAAATGTATTTCTTGTATGCAGCAACAGGACATAAAGGGTGATCTGCAATGACAAAATTTAATGGTCCTTAATTTGGGCCTATAACATGGTAAAAAAAATCAACGCGACACTGGAGTTTATGAAGTAGATTCTAGATCTAATACAAAACTAATATCGTCGAAATACAGTGTATTACAAATCATCCAAATAAAATGTCACATACCTGCATTGGCGTACATTCGTCCTTCAGTGATTGTACTGCCATTTTCCCGATGATTCTTATCAAGTTCGTCCACTACTTGACACACATATTCTCGCTGCTTGCTGTCTGTCATTTCTTTGAAAGTATCTTTGGTCATATTACGCAAGTTTTCCCTTCCTCGTCTACACAGAAAAACATTATATCGAACCACACTTTCTGTTGCAGACCAGTTGGTGTAGATGGATTCAAAGCCATACTGGTATAAATATTTCTCAGCTCGTCTGCTTCTATTTGGGGTGTATGGTCGGTTTGACCAAGTTCCTTCCTTTGCAAGTCTACACAGACTGCAGAAAATACCTCATTCGCTTTCCTAAAATTAATCCCTTAATTATATCGATATCCATCTCACTCTTGAAGTGGCGTGAAAGACCAAATCTGATGCTTTTTAAGGCCGAAAGTTTTGTATGGACTGGTGACGCGTCTTTCTTTCTGGCATCGACATAAAAGTTTGACAGTAATACTGCCAAAGATTCTTGGCTGCTGTTGAAAAGATCGATCTCACGATCTGTTTCGATACAATATGCTTGTAAAGCTCGAAGAGCATATTTTGTGGCCTTTTTGGTGTTTAAAGCATCCTTGCTGTCCAATATATCTCTGTTATTTCTACTTCTGTTGATCGGCCAAATCGTGATGACACTGCCATTTCAAAAGCCTGTGTTGTTGTTTGTGTTTCTGGAACCAGACGACAATAAACGCCAAAGAGTTCCACTGCCCGACTTCCGATGCAGGCGCGTTTGATGACGAAGGGTTATTCATCGGGAGGAGGGGTTATACACCGGGATATAATACTCTGCTGCCATGGTTACATGATTATTCGACGGGTTATACCCCGGCGACGTCATTTGTCGGGGGATATTCGATTTATAAAATGTCAGGTGATATGTTTTCGTCCAATGAAAAGAATTCTAACAAAAGTGAGGTATAATAATGTGTAATATCACTCCAAAGTGACTAATTATGTTTACAGGACTGACAAACTACACACCATGTGTACTCTACATGGCCTCAGACCACACTTATACTTCTGGGTCGTTATACTTAACATTCAAACTCAGTCACATTGCTTGGTGTCAGTACATATTTTGCTCTCTTTGATACTCTAGATTTCCACATCACTGTACCCCCAGGGGACCCTTGACCACTTGACCACTATAATTACCTGATTACTACTAAATAAGTGACCCCCAAATGTGTCCATGTAATTATTTCCTTTAAAAACTTTCAGAATAAAAAAAGTTAGACATACTGAGATATCATATAAAAAAGTTATTCACTAATGTATTCAAAAATCTTTTTTAAATCTTGAAATTTCCAGTTTTCCCTAAAGCCAAATGCTCCCAAACAACCTAAAATTCTAGTTGCACACATGTATTAATAACAATCAAATATGCTCATTGATGCTCTCCTAACATTAAAATGACCACTGGCCTGCATGCTTGACCGGGGGAGTCCTTGAGACATCAGTTTATAAAAATAACTCGCCTCATTTATATTTATCGCGAGACGTGTCACGGAGCCGAGGACGAGGCTATAACAACGTGTGCTGCATATAAACTACACACATGGTCGTTGTTTACTTATCGAGCATATGTGAACTTTGCCTTATAATGCTTTCATTTAAACATATTAACAGAATAACTGAACAAAATAAAAAAAAAAAACATAGTTTACATTTAAATACTTAATTTTGAAATGTAGCAATATTTTTGTTCTTGTTTAACGTCCTATTAACACCAAGGGTCATTTAAGGATGTGCCAGGTTTTGAAGGTGGAGGAAAGCCGGAGTACCCGGAGAAAAACCACCGGCCTACAGTCAGTACCTGGCAACTGCCCCACGTAGGTTTCGAACTCGCAACCCAGAGGTGGAGGGCTAGTGTTAAAGTGTCGGGACACCTTAACCACTCGGCCACCGCGGCCCCCATGTAGCAATATGCATACAACAAAACATTAATGACATTTTAGATAAGTGAAGTTAACAATGTTCAAAAGCTAACCACCAATCCAATAGACGTCTGACAAACTCGGAATTTGAGTTGATTTTCTTTTCTTTTCTCGCCAAGTTCCAACGATTCATTTCCTTTCCTTTAATTTGGAAATACTCCGGTTTTGCCGATTCCACTCACTTTTGCGCCTTTTTGCCAGAATCTGTCTGCATTTTCGCAGGTCTATGCTTTGACATTCCACCATTTTGTATGGACTGTAAAACCCGTCGTTGCATTGTGGGACTGATTTTCAGAGGAACTTAGTCCGGCAGCCACAGTTATTATTTTTGGGAGTTCCCTGTATACTTTCATAAATACACATTTTCTGATTCACCATAATCTGTTAGGTATATATCAAGTCCGAAAACTGTAAAAAGCTCAAAATGCAAATTAACATTGATATATACAGTGCACTCTGTCCAAACCGGACTCTGTCCAATCCGGATATTTGCCAAAACCGGCCAAATAGTTTGGTCCCGAAAATTCCCTTCTTTATTTATAGTAAATAAACTCTGCATAATCCGGACTCTGTCTATTCTGTAATACGGCCATATATTCCGGCCCCATTCCTTCTGTATACTAGTAAATATACTCTGTATAAACCAGCGTCGGTCCCATTTATTATGTTTCCCTGGTAGCGGTAGCTTCAGGGGCTCCCGATAGGTGTTTATACAGTTGTAATTGCCGCACAGGTACATTATTTATTGACCAGTAAACGTCATTGTCCACAGGGGGCTACGACTGGTAATCACCTAAACAGTTGTTAGGTACAATAAAGTATGCATTTTTGTCAATTAATATCAATAATGTTACGTGCTTGTAAATGTATCGTAATTAAGAAATGTTTAATGCTGGCTGGCTTCCCCTTCGCGGACCTCACTACACGAACGTACCCGGATGAGGAAGTCGGAGATGATGGTGACGACATACATTTTGTATTACTCCGTTTCTATTATCAAAAAACATGGATCTCATGACAGCCGCCGACATTAAGGACCAATTAGAAATTGAGGCTAATTCCTCAGATGCACTTGTAGAAAGTGTCAGATCGGTTGATTGTTCGGACTCAGTGGAAGGCCTTTTATATATAATATAATTTTAGGCATGGCCTATGTGAGAGCGCAGCAATCCCGGTGCCCATGGAATTCGAGAAACAAGCACACATAATCTAGTGTACTATTATAGTAAATCCCACGTGATTTGTTTCATCTATGCGGAACGTAGTACAGTTTCCGATGGTGTGAAATGTACAACAGACTGGTCGTATCACTGCCTCAAATATCATGTGAATTTAAATACATGCTTTATTTAGCATAAGATATATATATAAGATATATATAATATTGTAATGTTTTTAAAAATCTACGTGGTGACTCGCAATCCATGGTTTATTGATCAGCTACAAAATGAATATATTACCAACAGATCTATACACTGGTTTGTAATAAAGTATATATTAAAGTATATATCAACAAGAATTATGATTTAGATAACTTACTACAAAAACTAAGCGTAAAATAAGTCTATAGCTATGACAAGGTGACGGGACAGCAGATCTCGAAGACGAGTAGACCGGATTACCTGCCTTAGTACCATTTCTCTCCGCTAGGTTGCGCTCATGATACTAAGACAGGTCAGGGCCGCCATCTTGGTCAGGATCTTGACCAAGTGAACTCTGATTGGTCAGTTCAATTAACGAATCAGTTGAGCGTTGGAATTCCCCCAATGTGTTTATACAGTCAAACCTGTCTATAGCGACCGCCCAAGGGGAGGCAGAAAAACGGTCACTATAGAAAGGTTGCCTTTATAGACAGGTCAAAATTATTGCACCAACCAATTTACTTAAACCTGCCATAAATAAATTGTCATTGAACAGGGCATTCAGAAGACCAGTCAGAAGTTAAATAAATGCATAAACTTTATAAATCTGAAGGGTTTAATATTTAATGATTTATGGACCCAAACACAAAATATAACTCAAAATGGTCTTATGGATAATTAAAAAAAAAAATTTTGTTCTGAAATAATGCTATATGTATCTATCAAATTATCTCCCTTTCTTTCATAAATAAAGAAAAAGAATACACAATAATTAATTAATTAATTATATTTGTGTTACTACTAATTATTTTGTGTTATAGTCTTCTTAAAACCAATTTTTTTTTTTTTTCTGACCCAAATTGAAATCCGGATATTTGTGTCAGTTTACGACTTTTTATTAGTATTGACTAATTAAAGATGGCGGCAGTACAAACGCTAGTACCGACAGCTACGATTAAGAAAGGCATTATTGGCTTTCATGTGAGTAAATCTTGTTGACAGATATGACCAGTGTTTGTTATTGAAGTGATGTATCCTAGTTGTAATCACAAAATTAACTGACCGTGTCAAATGAAGCCACCTGTGCACAGTTGTAATGTAATACCGACACGCATGGTGACCCGACTCCTCTCTTACCGAGCCCCAGGCCAGGGCAGCTACAGTAATTATAGTCTAACAGGTGGTAGGGGTCTTTTGTTTATATACTCAGGCCAGGGTTGTGGTGGTCCTGTGTTTGTATAATCAAGCCAGGGTCGATGTGTCTGAATTTTCCGGGGATTTTATGAGGGATGACTGCCGAGAGCAGAAGATGGCCGACAGAAATTGGTCGCTATAGAAAACAAATTAGCGACCGCCGTTCCGAAATCACCGGTCGTTAGCCACATTAGACAGGTAGTCGCTATACAGAGGGTCGTTATATAGTAAAATCTCACGGGGAATCTTAAAACCGGTCGTTATAGACAGGCAGTCGTTATATAAAGGGGGTCGTTAGAGCAGGTTTGACTGTATTAGGAACACGAGAGTATGCAGTAATCGTAAACATGATTAATTTAGACAACGATATATGAATTCACATCATGTCATGATGAAAGAAAATCAGGTTTGTAAACATTCCACTAGCGTTGAATCATTCATTAAGAACTGCAATTGGAAAACTGACACTGAGTTAACAAAATCAGAGATTGAAAAGGTTGTGTTTACATGATGACAACCGCTCGATCAGCTGTTCGGTTTTATGCGCAGTACCACTGCAACTAGTACACCTACAATGTATGTAGGTTCGCATTTCAACTACAGTATAGTAGTATAGTATAGGCTCTTTTTCTATCGGATATGATTTTGTCGGCTGCGACACGGCGCCCGTCAAAAGTATCTCGCCGTGTAAATTTAAACCTCTAACATTGTTGGAGTATCCTGCAGCTAGTTAGCATTAAGCCATAATTAAGTCAAATTTACTATTACATTTTAAAGAGTCACCATTTTACTATCTAATCACTAGCCAAATTTGTTTCTTTTATAGATCTACCAAGAATTCTAAATCTATTTTATTATTGTTAATATTAAAAAAATAATTTGTGATGTAAAAAAAACAGGTATGATAATATGACACCTATAGGGAATATACTTTCCTAAGCCGTTTGATAATATATCTGATAATGTCAAATCCATATGTCATGCTAGTTTAAGTTTTACCCATTTAATTCAGAAATATTTATTTAAACTAGAGATACAAAACTATACCTCTACTTAAGCTTGTTGACGATATATAGAGCTCTCTGTTTTAAAATAGTGATAGAAATAGAGATATCTTTATTTGAAATATAGATATCTATATAATATTGTCTGTTAAATATATATATCCTTACTGTATCTAAAACAGAAACGTATCTCATTAAATTACAGACAATTTAAAATGCTTATAAATATTGTCTAAATGTTAAATAAAGAGATATATATGTGTATTTAAATAGAAAAAGCCTTATGGTTATAATGGCAACCAGTTTGGTTTGTACCCATTTAATTCAGAAATTGAGTAAGAGATATTTCTTTTTATTTAAAGAAAAATCTATTAAATACAGATATCTGTATAAATTGAAGATAACTCAAATTGAATTTACAGATATATGTATTCAAATTAAATACATGCAGTATTATATCTGTACTTATCAAATAATTATCATCTTTCATCTAAATAAATTAATAAATTACATATTAAATATTTGATAGACAGTGGCCTTATGTGTTTTTATTACATGTAATGAACTTTATATATGAAGAGTTGACATTTTTGGAAGTCTTGATTAATTCAACTTTTCATTAAGTTGATTAAGGTCATTGATGTTGTCTGTATTGGTTCCTTTTTCTGTTTTTGATATTTCAATAATGCTAGAATCCTAAAATTATATTGCTGTTCAACTTATTGTCACTTCACGATGAATAAAAATATTACTGAACTCATCATTCTAATAACAAATCTTACAATATAATATTAATGAAAAGTGTCTTTTTTTTAATTTAGTACAATTTGCAAAATTAATTTACTTGTTTTTTATGCAGGGATCAGTTAATTAATTGAAACATTGTAAAAATTCAACAAAAACTGAAATGATAATCATATCAACCTAATTAGTTTACAGTAACAACAATGTATTACTGAGATAGAGAATATTCTTCACACACTGTGGGAATGTGAGAAAGTATAAGAATTTTTGCAAAATGTTGAGCTCCTTTTTAATGCATTGTATATCACATTTGGTTTTAACAAAAAAAAACTTCATTTCCGGTTTATCTAATCAAAATACTAAAAATAGTATCCGTAGTAGGGTAGATAATACCATGATTTCAATTATAAAACAATTAATACAAATGTATTTACTAATTAAAGTGAGATGTTTACAAACATCATTGTCAGTAGCTGAACTTAATAACCTTATTAAAGTTGCATATTATACTCAGAAATATATTATTGTTATAAAAGTGAATTATCTTTATTGATGTTTAATACTGAATGCAAAAAAAAAATGAGAAAATTCAAATAATACTGTCCCCAGTTTTTGCCAAAGTAT
>NW_022979559.1:0-16695 GCF_902652985.1 Pecten maximus
GCATAATTCGGATTGTAACAATCACAACAGACTGACTGAGTAATCTAATTTGGGTTAGACGATTTACAGGATCGGGCAGGATCGGGCAGAATCGGGCAGGATCGGGCAGAATCGGGCAGGATCGGAGTAGAATCGGACCGTTTATGCTATGCCAATGCATTTATTTTGGTTTTAAACTGGCATTTCAAAAACATTATTGCATAATTTAAACAAAATAATATGAATTATTGATTATTTTCCACATAAACGTACTGCGCACACCGAAACAAAAGACGATTTACAGGATCGGGCAGAATCGGAGGTATAACGTATAGGATCGGACCTTTTAGTTATCTGTTATGTATTTAGTTGGATTATATATGGTCATATCAAACATATTATGACCAAATTTTAACAAATTGATAATAAAATAATGCAAAATATTGCCATTTTTCTCAATAATGAACTGACTCGCGCGGTACTTAAAAAGACGATTTGCAGGATCGGGCAGAATCGGAGGTATAACGTATAGGATCGGACCTTTTACTTATCTGTTATGTATTTAGTTGGATTATATATGGTCATATCAAACATATTATGACCAAATTTTAACAAATTGATAATAAAATTATGCAAAATATTGCCATTTTTCTCAATAATGAACTGGCTCGCGCGTTCCTTGTACCTTGCCCAAAACTGATTGCAGACTACACTTCTCATATGGGTGGTGTAGACAAGGCGGATCAATACCTTCAGTATTATTCATTTAACCACAAAACAAGGAAATGGACAGTGAAGGTGTTCTTTCGTCTGCTGGAGATAATGAAGCTGAATGCTTATCAGCTGTTTCTTCAAAGTCCTCACCACCTTCCCGGACAAGGAAAGCAGCAGCTCTCATTCCTGCAGTTCACCCAAAGCATCATAAAGGGACTGGTGGGTGGATTCACCTCTGGTGCCAGGAAAGGAAGACCATCTCTGCTGCCCTTGGCTGATCGCCTTACACAGCGCCATCTACCTGGGACACTACCATCTCGGTCATGGTGTCATGTTTGTTATATGCGTTGCAAGAGTGGACAGCAGGATAAGGCTAGTCAAACAAAATTTGGTTGCACAGACTGCAGAAAACATCTTTGCCTCCCCACATGCTTCTCTGTGTACCATTCACAAGCGAAATATTTTTAGGAATGATAGCCCTGAAAACTGTCTTGTGGAACATTTGATATTTCTGGCGGTGCTAAGTCGCGTGGGTCACTTAGTTGCCAAAAGAATATCACAAATGTAATTATGAAAATCATTTTGTGGAACATTTTATATTTCTGACAGCACATTTTCCTTGAGCTGCTGAGTTGCCAACAAGGAATATAAAAATTAACCTCATTATGAAAAAAAAAAAAAAGTTTCTGCAACATAGTATCAAAATATTTTTAAACAAGAGGCCCATGGGGCCTGTATCGCTCACCTGGTTGGATTTGACCAAATGTCAAAATAATGTTCATGTTCAATTCCTTTTGTTTGTTAACCTCAAACAATGCTATTTATGGTTATAGCGTGGGGATCCCAACTGCTTTAAAGAAATAATGAAGTCCAGACTCTCTGAGTTTACAACATGCATTTATAACTTTATGACTAGTAGTGATTTAAAGGAATTACCTCTATTTCCCATATGGGGCCCCGCCCCTTTGGCCCCTTGGGGGTCAGAGTCACCATTTATGCAAAATCTATTCCCCATCCCCAAAGGATGTTTCTGACCAAATTGGGTTCAAATCCATTCATAACTTTATGACAAGTAGCGATTTAAAGGAATTGCCTCAATTTCCCCTATTGGGCCCCGCCCCTCAGGCCCCTTGGGGTTCAGAGTCACCATTTATGCAAAATCTGTTCCCCTTCCCCCAAGAATGTTTCTGACCAAATTGGGTTCAAATCCATTCATAACTTTATGACTAGTAGCGATTTGAAGGAATTACCTCTATTTCCCCATTAGGCCCCGCCCCTTTGGCCCCTTGGGGGCCAGAGTCACCATTTATGCAAAATCTGTTCCCCTTCCCTGAAGGATGTTTCTGACCAAATTGGGTTCAAATCCATTCATAACTTTAGGACTAGTAGCGATTTGAAGGAATTACCTCTATTTCCCCTAATGGGCCCCGCCCTTTTGGCCCCTTGGGGGTCAGAGTAACCATTTATGCAAAATCTGTTCCCCTTCCCCAAAGGATGTTTCTGACCAAATTGGGTTCAAATCCATTCATAACTTTATGACTAGTAGCGATTTAAAGGAATTGCCTTAATTTCCCCTATTGGGCCCCGCCCCTCAGGCCCCTTGGGGGTCAGAGTCACCATTTATGCAAAATCTGTTCCCCTTCCCCAAAGGATGTTTCTGACCAAATTGGGTTCAAATCCATTCATAACTTTATGACAAGTAGCGATTTAAAGGAATTGCCTCAATTTCCCCTATTGGGCCCTGCCCCTCAGGCCCCTTGGGGGTCAGAGTCACCATTTATGCAAAATCTGATCCCCTTCCCTAAAGGATGTTTCTGACCAAATTGGGTTCAAATCCATTCATAACTTTATGACAAGTAGCGATTTGAAGGAATTACCTCTATTTCCCCATTAGGCCCCGCCCCTTTGGCCCCTTGGGGGTCAGAGTCACCATTTATGCAAAATCTGTTCCCCTTCCCCAAAGGATGTTTCTGACCAAATTGGGTTCAAATCCATTCATAACTTTATGACTAGTAGCGATTTAAAGGAATTGCCTTAATTTCCCCTATTGGGCCCTGCCCCTCAGGCCCCTTGGGGGTCAGAGTCACCATTTATGCAAAATCTGATCCCCTTCCCCGAAGGATGTTTCTGACCAAATTGGGTTCAAATCCATTCATAACTTTATGACTAGTAGCGATTTGAAGGAATTACCTCTATTTCCCCATTAGGCCCCGCCCCTTTGGCCCCTTGGGGGTCAGAGTCACCATTTATGCAAAATCTGTTCCCCTCCCCCAAAGAATGTTTCTGACCAAATCGGGTTCAAATCCATTCATAACTTTATGACTAGTAGCGATTTAAAGGAATTGCCTCAATTTCCCCTATTGGGCCCCGCCCCTCAGGCCCCTTGGGGGTCAGAGTCACCATTTATGCAAAATCTGATCCCCTTCTGCCAAGGATGTTTCTGACCAAATTTGGTCAAAATCCAATAAGAACTTGATGACTAGTAGCGATTTGAAGCAAATGTTGACGGACGGACGACGGACGACGGACGACGGACACCGGACGACGGACGACGGACGACGGACGCTGCACCATGGCATAAGCTCACCAGACCTTCGGTCCAGGTGAGCTAAAAAAACAAAAACAAAAAAAAAAAAAGGCTGGCCTTTCATGCTTGCATGTGACTACCCTCCCATGGTGCAAGCATTTAGCACTAAAGTCACTGTGTTGTTCATTGTGTTATTTTCTTTCCTTTTCCCCCCGTTTATTTTGAATATTGTCATAGTTGTTTCAAACAGTGTTTTGCTTCCTAAATTCTCTTTGCGGTGAGAGTTATCCTTCTTGAAGTTGGAACTGCGCGCGTCAAAATGGCGGCTAACAACCAAAATCGAGAATTTGCCGTTAGTAATGCATGGCTACCGCCTACTGTTCAAGCAGTTCAGTATGGTTTCCAAATACACATTTCAATCGCTAAATGTGTCAATCTCTTTAAGTATAATGGATTACTTGTTTCAAAACGAAAGTACACATTCCCAGATTTGGTCTCGTGTTCTCCGCTTGAATTATACGCAAGACAGGCAAGTCACAGACATATTTTTCTTTCATGACCGCATTTTGTTCACATTTTAGATCGGTAATATATCCTCGATAATCATATTTACTGATATGCGTCTGTATCCTCAATTCTGCAATGCATTTCTGTCAAAAACGTGCTTTTAAAAATAATGTCAAATTGTACCATCAATAATCGTAAATTAATTCAGGCCAGGAAAGGTCGCGTGCATATTTTCTAAGGGCATGAATACCCATCATGCAATTTATTCAGTGACGAAAGTGTTAATTTCTCAATACTCTAATCACATGAACACCTTG
Source organism: Pecten maximus (assembly GCF_902652985.1). Taxonomy (NCBI): domain Eukaryota; kingdom Metazoa; phylum Mollusca; class Bivalvia; order Pectinida; family Pectinidae; genus Pecten; species Pecten maximus. Next base: position 4,045 of record NW_022979559.1, read on the forward strand.
ATTACTGTCTGATTGTGAAACAAACATATTATTAGACTGTTTTGCGAGACACTTCTGTAAACCAGGACGAAATCTATAAATACCTGAATCTCACAACAAAATAAAGAAGCCTAGCATGGCCCCGCCTTCAGCAATAACACGAGTACACGACAGACATTACAAGAGGCCTAAATCACCTGTATCGCTCATTTGGTTGATTTGATCAAACTACAAAGTAATGTTCATGTTCAATTTGCTAACAGCTTTATTTGTTGATGTCTAACAATGCTATTATGTTTATGAGGTATGAATCTCAACGGTTTCAAAGATATAACAAAGAATTAAAGTCCCTAGGGGTAAGGAATGACCCCAGGGCCAATTTTTACAACATGATTGTGTTTATATGGTTATAGGGTGGGGATCTCAATGGTTTCAAAGATATTACAAAAGAACTAAGTCCCTAGAGGTGGGGAAAGACCCCAGTGCCACTTTTTAACAATGTGGTTGTGTTTATCACTTGATGGCCAACAATGTTATGTATGGTTATGGGATGGGGATCTCAACAGTTTTAAACATATAACAAAGAAACAGAGTCCCTAGGGGTGGGGAGAGACCCCTGGACACTTTTTTAACAATGTGGTTGTGTTTATCACTTAATGGCTAACAATGCTATACATGGTCATGGGATGGGGATCTGAACAGTTTCTAAATTACATGAGGTCGTTTTTAGCAATACAGCCAAATTGCTCCCTTTTGCCCAACCACTCAGGCCACTTGAAGGGTCAGCCCTATCATTTGTATAAATTTGAATCCCAGCCACATAGGGATGTTACCACGGAAATATCAATGTCATGCATTGCTTAGTACAAGAGAAAAAGTCATTTTAAATATCAATACTGCCAAATGGACCTCTTTTGGCATTTCCCCTCAGGCCTCGGGGAGTCAGCCCCATCATTTGTACAATTTTGAATCTGCACCCAACAGTGATGCTACCAAGCAAATATAAGCAATATTCATTTCTCCGTTTCAGAGAAGTGGCTTATATCAATCTAGTCATATTGAAAACTTTTGGCCCTGCCCCTCAGTCCCCGGGGTGGTCAGTCCAACTATTTGTACAATTTTGAATCCCCATTTCACAGTGATGCTACCGGGCAAAAATGACCAATATCAACTGATTGGTTTCAGAAGTCGTTTATATCAATAGAAAAATTAACCCCTTTTGATCCTGCCCATCTGGCCCCAGGGGGTTAGGTCCCCACATTCCTCGGTTTCAGAGAAGAAGTCATTTATATCAATATAAGCAAATTGACCCCTTTTGGCCCCGCCCCAGAGGCCCCCTGGGAGTCAGCCCCATCATTTGTACAATTTTGAGTCCCTTACCCAATATGTTCAAATTCCGATTGGCGATTATGAACATGAAGTCAAGTAAGTCAATTGTTGACGGATGGACGGACGGACAGGCGGATGATGGACGCCACCGTATGGCATAAGCTCACCTTGGTCCTTCGGACCATGTGAGCTAATAAACTGGTGATGAAGTACATCATAACATTGTAACAAAGGCTGACAACATAAGATGATTACCTGGTGTTGTATCAGATCCCAAACCTGGTCTCTGAGTTAGGTATACATGCTGTGGCTCCTCTCTATCTGTGAAGACATCTAGGCACTTCTCACCAGTGTCCGACAATGCTCTTCGACTTGTATCTTTATGAATTCCCCAGAGAAGTTTGACTACTCCACTGACAAGGTCGTCTCAAGGAGCAGTTACCTGTCAGACAAAATTTACCAGTTATTTTTGTACACATTTAAATGTGAAATTACTCCATCTTCAGAATTTCTACAACCGACTTTTTGCTTCTCCTTTCATTTCTATAGCAATTACCATTTAATCACATTTATTTCCAGAATATGGACAAATATTATCACCACCCATCACAATATGGACAAACATTATCACCGCCCATCATAATATAGGCAAACAGTACCACCGCCCCTCAGAATATGGACAAACATTATCACTGCCCCTCAGAATAGGGACAAACATTATCACCGCCCCTCAGAATATGGACAAACATTATCACTGCCCCTCAGAATATGGACAAACATTATCACCGCCCCTCAGAATATCGACAAACATTATCACCGCCCCTCAGAATATCGACAAACAGTACCACCGCCCCTCAGAATATCGACAAACATTATCACCGCCCCTCAGAATATTGACAAACAGTATCACTGCCCCTTAAAATATCGACAAACATTATCACCATCCCTCAGAATATGGACAATCATTATCACCGCCCCTCAGGATACAGACAAACATTATCACTGCCCCTCAGGATACAGACAAACATTATCACCACCCTTCAGGATATACACAAACATAATCACTGCCCCTCAGGATACACAAACATTATCACTGCCCCTCAGAATATTGACAAACATTATCACCACCCCTCAGAATACACACAAACATTATCACCACCCCTCAGGATACAGACAAACATTATCACCACTCCTCAGGATACACGCAAACATTACCCCACCCCTCAGGATACAGACAAACATTATCACTGTCCTTCAGGATATAGACAAACATTATCACCGCCCCCCAGGATACAGACAAACATTATCACCACCCCTCGGGATACACAAACATTATCACCGCCCCTCAGAATACAGACAAACATTATCACCACCCCTCAGGATACAGACAATCATTATCACTGTCCTTCAGGATATAGACAAACATTATCACTGCCCCCCAGGATACAGACAAACATTATCACCACCCCTCGGGATACACAAACATTATCACCGCCCCTCAGGATACAGACAAACATTATCACCGCCCCTCAGGATACAGACAAACATTATCACCACCCCTCAGGATACACAAACATTATCACCACCCCTCAGAATACAGACAAACATTATCACCGCCCCTCAGGATACAGACAAACATTATCACCACTCCTCAGGATACACGCAAACATTATCACCACCCCTCAGGATACAGACAAACATTATCCCCACCCCTCAGGATACAGACAAACATTATCACTGTCCTTCAGGATATAGACAAACATTATCACCGCCCCCCAGGATACAGACAAACATTATCACCACCCCTCGGGATACACAAACATTATCACCGCCCCTCAGAATACAGACAAACATTATCACCACCCCTCAGGATACAGACAATCATTATCACTGTCCTTCAGGATATAGACAAACATTATCACTGCCCCCCAGGATACAGACAAACATTATCACCACCCCTCGGGATACACAAACATTATCACCGCCCCTCAGGATACAGACAAACATTATCACCGCCCCTCAGGATACAGACAAACATTATCACCACCCTTCAGGATACACAAACATTATCACCACCCCTCAGAATACAGACAAACATTATCACCGCCCCTCAGGATACAGACAAACATTATCACCACCCCTCAGGATACACAAACATTATCACTGCCCCCCCCCCCCCCCCCCCCCCCCATTATCACCACCCCTCAGGATATAGTCAAACATTATCACCACCCCTCAGGATACACAAACATTATCACCACCCCTCAGAATACAGACAAACATTATCACCACCCCTCAGGATACAGACAAACATTATCACCACTCCTCAGGATACACGCAAACATTATCACCACCCCTCAGGATACACAAACTTTACCACTGCCCCGCCCCCCCCCCCCCCCCCCCCCCCCCCCGAGGATACAGACAAACATTATCACTGCCCTTCAGAATACAGACAAACATTATCACCACCCCTCAGGATACACACAAACATTATCACCACCCTTCAGGATATACACAAACATAATCACTGCCCCTCAGGATACACAAACATTATCACCACCCCTCGGGATACAGACAAACATTATCACTGTCCCTCAGGATACAGACAAACATTATCACCGCCCCTCAGGATACAGACAAACATTATCACCACCCTTCAGGATACAGACAAACAAAATATCACCGCCCCTCAGGATACAGACAAACATTATCACCACCCTTCAGGATATACACAAACATAATCACTGCCCCTCAGGATACACAAACATTATCACTGCCCCTCAGAATATTGACAAACATTATCACCACCCCTCAGAATACACACAAACATTATCACCACCCCTCAGGATACACGCAAACATTATCACCGCCCCTCAGGATACAGACAAACATTATCACTGTCCTTCAGGATACAGACAAACATTATCACCACTCCTCAGGATACACGCAAACATTATCCCCACCCCTCAGGATACAGACAAACATTATCACTGTCCTTCAGGATATAGACAAACATTATCACCGCCCCCCAGGATACAGACAAACATTATCACCCCCCCTCGGGATACACAAACATTATCACCGCCCCTCAGAATACAGACAAACATTATCACCACCCCTCAGGATACACACAAACATTATCACTGTCCTTCAGGATATAGACAAACATTATCACTGCCCCCCAGGATACAGACAAACATTATCACCACCCCTCGGGATACACAAACATTATCACCACCCCTCAGGATACAGACAAACATTATCACCGCCCCTCAGGATACAGACAAACATTATCACCACCCCTCGGGATACACAAACATTATCACCGCCCCTCAGGATACAGACAAACATTATCACTGCCCCTCAGGATACAGACAAACATTATCACCACCCCTCAGGATACACAAACATTATCACTGCCCCCCCCCCCCCCCATTATCACCACCCCTCAGGATATAGTCAAACATTATCACCACCCCTCAGGATACACAAACATTATCACCACCCCTCAGAATACAGACAAACATTATCACCGCCCCTCAGGATACAGACAAACATTATCACCACTCCTCAGGATACAGACAAACATTATCACCACTCCTCAGGATACACGCAAACATTATCCCCACCCCTCAGGATACAGACAAACATTATCACTGTCCTTCAGGATATAGACAAACATTATCACCGCCCCCCAGGATACAGACAAACATTATCACCACCCCTCGGGATACACAAACATTATCACCGCCCCTCAGAATACAGACAAACATTATCACCACCCCTCAGGATACAGACAATCATTATCACTGTCCTTCAGGATATAGACAAACATTATCACTGCCCCCCAGGATACAGACAAACATTATCACCACCCCTCGGGATACACAAACATTATCACCACCCCTCAGGATACAGACAAACATTATCACCGCCCCTCAGGATACAGACAAACATTATCACCACCCCTCGGGATACACAAACATTATCACCGCCCCTCAGGATACAGACAAACATTATCACCGCCCCTCAGGATACAGACAAACATTATCACCACCCCTCAGGATACACAAACATTATCACTGCCCCCCCCCATTATCACCACCCCTCAGGATATAGTCAAACATTATCACCACCCCTCAGGATACACAAACATTATCACCACCCCTCAGAATACAGACAAACATTATCACCGCCCCTCAGGATACAGACAAACATTATCACCACTCCTCAGGATACAGACAAACATTATCACCACTCCTCAGGATACACGCAAACATTATCCCCACCCCTCAGGATACAGACAAACATTATCACTGTCCTTCAGGATATAGACAAACATTATCACCGCCCCCCAGGATACAGACAAACATTATCACCACCCCCTCGGGATACACAAACATTATCACCGCCCCTCAGAATACAGACAACATTATCACCACCCCTCAGGATACAGACAATCATTATCACTGTCCTTCAGGATATAGACAAACATTATCACTGCCCCCCAGGATACAGACAAACATTATCACCACCCCTCGGGATACACAAACATTATCACCACCCCTCAGGATACAGACAAACATTATCACCGCCCCTCAGGATACAGACAAACATTATCACCACCCCTCGGGATACACAAACATTATCACCGCCCCTCAGGATACAGACAAACATTATCACCGCCCCTCAGGATACAGACAAACATTATCACCACCCCTCAGGATACACAAACATTATCACTGCCCCCCCCCCATTATCACCACCCCTTAGGATATAGTCAAACATTATCACCACCCCTCAGGATACACAAACATTATCACCACCCCTCAGAATACAGACAAACATTATCACCGCCCCTCAGGATACAGACAAACATTATCACCACTCCTCAGGATACACGCAAACATTATCACCACCCCTCAGGATACACAAACTTTACCACTGCCCCCCCCCCCATTATCACCACCCCTTAGGATATAGTCAAACATTATCACCACCCCTCAGGATACACAAACATTATCACCGCCCCTCAGGATACAGACAAACATTATCACTGTCCTTCAGGATACAGACAAACATTATCACCACTCCTCAGGATACACGCAAACATTATCACCACCCCTCGGGATACAGACAAACATTATCACTGTCCCTCAGGATACAGACAAACATTATCACCGCCCCTCAGGATACAGACAAACATTATCACCACCCTTCAGGATACAGACAAACAAAATATCACCGCCCCTCAGGATACAGACAAACATTATCACCACCCTTCAGGATATACACAAACATAATCACTGCCCCTCAGGATACACAAACATTATCACTGCCCCTCAGAATATTGACAAACATTATCACCACCCCCAGGATACAGACAAACATTATCACCACCCCTCAGGATACAGACAAACATTTTCACTGCCCCTCAGAATATTGACAAACATTATCACTGCCCCTCAGGATACACAAACATTATCACCGCCCCTCAGAATATTTCGACAATCATTATCAGCACCCCTCAGAATATTGACAAACATTATCACTGCCCCTCAGGATACACAAACATTATCACCGCCCCTCAGGATATGCAAACATTATCACCGCCCCTCAGGATACACAAACATTATCACTGCCCCTCAGGATACACAAACATTATCACTGCCCCTCAGGATACACAAACATTATCACTGCCCCTCCGGATACAGACAAACATTATCAACCTCCTTCAGAATACAAACATTATCACCGCCCCTCAGATACCTAAACACTTATCCAAGAAATTGCATGGATATCCTGAAGGGTATGGATCACGAAGTGGTACATTTGTCAACATTGTTGATAACAATCAGATCGGTTGATGTACAAACTTTGATAGCAAATCCGAGGATGTCGGCCCTGCGAATGGTGAATTTGAAAGAGTTCTAAAAAAATCGAGTAGAACAATCAAGAAACCAGGTAGACTCATAGAAGAGATATAATATCTCATTTCTTAGGTAATCGTGTAACCAGAACTGGTTAAGAGAACTGATTGTGATTATGTGACTGTTATTTTTGAAGTTTAATTCATTATTCTGGATAATTTTAGTCTAAATTGAGTTCCTATAAGTTACAGATTTAAGTTTAAAACTTTGAAATTTTGCTTAAATTTATCTTTATTTTCCTTTAAGGGTGGGAGATGATATTGTGTATCATGATTATGTCCCTTTGATGGAACTCTCCAATTAGAGATAATACAATCAGTTTGTTATGTAGACCTCAGACCACAATTAATTTCCCTCTTTATTCTTCTAAAGAAAAATCAAAATTGAAATATCTCAGAATTTTGCAAAAAATCTGGTTTTCATATCATGTTATAGAACTATTCAAGCTGAACCTACAGTGAGCTGGAAAGTACCCTCATGACCAGCATTTAAGAAAGATATTTATATTTAAGTGTACCCCACTATATTATGGCAAAACTCACAAAATATTACTCCTAAAGCCTAGTATAACTCCCTGTGTCCTGCCAAAACAAACAAACAGGGAAATGGTGTCAAAACAAAATTCTATCACTAGAATAAATATTGCACTAAAAATCTAAACCACAATTATGCCCATATCTTGAACAGTTTAGTCAGGAAAAAATATTTAGCAACAGTCCCGAAATTTCCATATATACTACATTCGTTTACAATGACCCGGAAGTATAATTGTGGTCTGAGGCCTGTATATATATTTCAGACATTGAAAAATAAAATTTTCATCAAATATACAGTATTCTATGTTACTGATTAAGTTGAAAACAACATTTGAAATAACAAGAGGCCCATCAGCCTTAACGGTCACCTGAGATTTCAAATATTTCTGTTAATCTAATTTGACCCAAGGGGCAAACGTGAGACCCCAGGGTCATGAAGTTCACAACTTAAGTAAAGCACAATAAGACCCTTCCATCTAGAAAAAGTATTTGATTTTATGTTATATGGGCATTGAGAAGAAGATTTTTAAAATTTCAGTCAATTTGACCCTTTTTAGCCCCGCCCCTCAGCCCCTTGGGTTCAGTCAGGGCCAACATGTGCATACCATCAAACTGTCTTCCAAAGCTGATTATGTTAACCAGGTTAGAATGAATTTCAATACAAATCCAACAAATAATAGTCAAAAATGTGATTTCCCAATATAAACTATAGTAAAGTTTACCCCCTCCCCAGGGGCAAACCTGAGACCCCGGATTGTAGAGATTCTACTTGATATCGTCCTGGAATGCAAAAAAAACAAGGAGCCACGAAGCTTGGCATTTATAATCCCCCACGCCCTGCAGTTGGTATGAAAACCCAAATACATGTATATTTCAAGCTCAAAGTAATAGTTATTAAGGAAACAGTAATTTGGTATTTTTGATTAAGTTTTCATGGTGACAAAAAAAATACCGAAAATGAAAGATCCGCAAAAGCAAAAGGCACAACTAGTCTAATATATTCAGAAAGTTTCAAGGAGCTGAGATGAACAGTTTTGGAGTTATAGCCTGGAAACAAAAGGAAACAGTAATTTGGTATTTTTGATCAAGTTTCCATGGTGACAGAAAAAATACCGAAAATGGAAGGTCTGCAATAGCAAAAGGCACAACTAGGGCACTAGTCTGATATATACAGAAACGTTCAAGGAGCTGCGATGAACAGTTTTCTGAGTTATAGCCCGGAAACAAAAGGAAACAGTAATTTAGTATTTTTGATTAAATTTCCATGGTGACAGAAAAAATACCGAAAATGGAAGGTCTGCAATAGCAAAAGGCACAACTAGGGCACTAGCTAGTCTGATATATACAGAAAGTTTCAAGGATCTGCATTGAACGGTTATGGAGTTATAGCCCGGAAAAAAATCTCTGACGCACGGAGCCCAATTTAATATCCCCCGCAAACGCATTTCGCTGAGGATAAAAAACAAGAGGCCCATGGGGCCTGTATCGCTCACCTGGTTGGATTTGACCAAATGTCAAAATAATGTTCATGTTCAATTCCTTTGTTAACCTCAAACAATGCTATATATGGTTATAGCGTGTGGATCCCAACTGCTTTAAAGAAATAATGAAGTCCAGACTCTCTGAGTTTACAACATGCATTTATAACTTGATGACTAGTAGTGATTTAAAGGAATTACCTCTATTTCTCATATGGGGCCCCCTCCCTTTTGACCCTCGGGGGTCAGAGTCACCATTTATGCAAAATCTGTTCCCCATCCCCAAAGGATGTTTCTTACTAAATTGGGTTCAAATGCATTCATAACTTTATGACTAGTAGTGATTTAAAGGAATTACCTCTATTTCTCATATGGGGCCCCGCCCCTTTGGCCCATTCAGGGGTCGACATTAACTTTTTTCTGCACTTCGGACAAGTGATAAGATAAATTCACTTGTCCGAATGAAATAATCACTTGTCCTACATGTGTTTCTACTTTCCATCTGTTATGTGTAAACAGCGAGATGATTTATTATAAAGTAGAGGTAAGCACTGCAAGCCATAATTTCGACTCATAATAATTACTAACAACAATAAAACAGCAAGAAAGTATTATTACAAGTTATTTAAGTTTTACTAAACCATCCTTTTTTACCTAAAAGCAGATGAATGAAGTACTTTAAAATAATTAACTTTCATGAAGAACTGTTCGACTAAACTATAAACAAACTTACTACTGTAAAAACATTAAAACATGTCACCGTTTTCTAGGGCACGGTAGTCTGCTTCATCTGTATCCTCCTTAATTATATCAAAACTGATTCATTTTTATTACGATTCCAGCAGACGGTATCTGTCGTAGTATCAATGCTCTCACATGTACAGCATTCGCATGCGTTTCAAACATACTAGTGATACCGATTACATGTTTTCGAGAGCCCTCAGAAGTCTGCCATCATTTCTATGTAGTTCCGAATGAAGCTTTAATAAGCATGCAACTCACTTCCGTTCGATGGTTAACACAATTTAAAGGAGTTTTTACTCATTTTACAGTGAGTATTGAATCAGTTTTGACTTCAGAATATAACATAAATAAAACACAATAACAGATTTGTTACTTGTCCCATCAGACAAGTACTTTAATGATTTCACTTGTCCGACATCAATTTTGTCTGGTACCGGACAATCGGACAAGCGTTAATGTCCACCCCTGCCATTGGGTGTCAAAGTCACCATTTATGCAAAATCCGTTCACCTTCCCCAAAGAATGCTTCTGACTAAATTGGGTTCAAATTCATTCAAAACTTTATGACTAGTAGCGATTTGAAGGAATTACCTCTATTTCCCCATTAGGCCACGCCCCTTTGGCCCCATGGGGGTCAGAGTCACCATTTATGCAAAATCTATTTCCCATCCCCAAAGGATGTTTCTGACCAAATTGGGTTCAAATCCATTCATAACTTTATGAAAAGTAGCGATTTAAAGGAATTGCCTCAATTTCCCCTATTGTGCCCCGTCCCTTTGGCCCCTTGGGGTCAGAGTAACCATTTATGCAAAAACTGTTCCCCTTCCCCAAAGGATGTTTCTGACCAAATTCGGTTCAAATCCATTCATAACTTTATGACTAGTAGCGATTTGAAGGAATTACCTCTATTTTCCCATTAGGCCCCGCCCCTTTGGCCCCTTGGGGGTCAGAGTCACCATTTATGCAAAATCTGTTTCCCTTCCCCAAAGGATGTTTCTGACCAAATTGGGTTCAAATCCATTCAAAACTTTATGACAAGTAGCGATTTGAAGGAATTACCTCTATTTCCCCATTAGGCCCCGCCCCTTTGGCCCCTTGGGGGTCAGAGTCACCATTTATGCAAAATCTGTTCCCCTTCCCCAAAGGATGTTTCTGACTAAATTAGGTTCAAATCCAATAAGAACTTTTTGACTAGTAGCGATTTGAAGCAAATATTGACGGACGGACGACGGACGCCAGACGCCAGACGACGGACGCCGGACGCCGGACGCTGCACCATGGCATAAGCTCACCGGACCTTCGGTCCAGGTGAGCTAATAATAATTAAAGATATATTACAAAGAAGATGTCATTGTGCATTATTCGTGCATATACAAACTTTGAATTGAATAACATAATTTAATTCAACACTGGAAATATGACATTATGTGTACGTTACATTGGTTGAAAACAATCAGTGATTAATGTTTGTTTTAATAGAGAGCGCATCGCGTAGCGAACTTAATGGTAGAGATGTCTCGGAAACCCCCCCTTTTCCCCCAATATACTTAGAGTTCAAAAACTTTCTCAGTAACCGGAAACAGGAAGTCACGACAAGATCCAGTGTTGCGCAAGACTGTTTTCAAAGTCACATTCTCGGGAGATAACAAAATATCAACATTTTAAAAATATGCAAATGTTTGACTTCACACTAGTTAGAATTTGTTAATAAAATTTATCTCGAACAATTTCTTAATTTTTTATATTCAAAACGTAACGGTATAATTTTCAACGAAAATATTTCCGGTGTTTTACGAGTGCAGCTCCGGTCCGTTCGAGTTGCATACAAGTTTACCAAATATAGCACAGAAAATAAAGAGGACTTCCAAATTTTTTTGTTGTCGTCTGCTGCTCGTCTGCTAGACTGGATTACCTGCCGTAGTTTTTCTACTCTCCGCTAGGCTTCGCTTCGAAAATACAACGACAGGTCAGGGCTATCGATCCTGTCATTTTGATTGGCCGATATAAATAAAACCGGAAAGACATCCCCACAGTGGATATCGTCTGCATCAGTGTTGCATTTGTAAACACTTGGGAGGAACTTTGACGTTTTGCTACCTTAGTTTTTAATTAAATGTATTCCTACAACAATTTTTAAGTGGGTTGGAGGTCGAGATGTTTGACACTACATTGTTTTATACTTTGTGTGCATGCAGTGCTTGGTCGTGTAACCATGTGTGAACCATGTTATTGTTAGCGTGCGTTCAGTTGCAGCCCATCGGTCGTAGCAAAGGGACAGGTCATGTCTTATATTAAAACATAGTCAGAAACACCTATATATAATGCCCTTGTGATCGTTGCGAGCAGAGATGTTCTTCCACATTCAGTTCCTAAATTGTTGACTCATTCATTGCATGTGATGATTAATAGTCAATCTCAATGGACCATACTTATGTAATAACACATAATGGCGGCTGGTCAATTTTAACTAAAACAGCATATTTCTTAATCAAAACAAAAATGACATTATTTAACTACTGGTAACAACACCATTGCCATGTAATCTTTTGATGACTAAGTTCTGATCAAATCCTTGTTATATAGAAATAACATCAAATTGAACTTTAAAAATTGCCTCTCATATAAAGACATTGAAAGTTCATATCTATCTGT